>NW_023330829.1:0-59999 GCF_011100685.1 Canis lupus familiaris | reverse complement strand
GGGAACCAGAGTAACCAGTTTAGTTTGAGGCCCAGAATGGGACCAGAGATCCGTGGTGAAAGTGAGGCCCAGGTGTGGAATAGAGTATCCAGGACCGAATGATGCATGGGTGAGGACCAGAGTCACTAGGGCCATGCAGGCCCAGATGGCGAACAGAATCACTAGGTCCTGGTGAGGCATAGAAAAAGACCACAGTCACAGTATCAGGTGAGCCCTTGTGGGAACCAGAGCCACTCTATCCAGCTGAGTCCCAGGTCCATGTGAAGCCCACGTGAGGACCAGATTCATCAGGTCGAATTGAGGCATAGCTGGGGACAAGAGTCCAGGTCTGGGTGCGGCCTAGGTGGGGCAAGATTCAGCAGTTCTGAGTTAGGTCAAAGTGGGGACGAGAGACACCAGGTCCACGTGAGGACAAACTGAGTACCAGAGTCAACACATCCAGGTGAGGTCCATGTTGGAAAGAGAGTCACCAGGTCCAGGAGAGGTCCAGGTGGGGACCAGAGTCACCAGATCGAGGTGAAGCCCAGGTGGGACCAGAGTCACTAGGTGCAGATGAGGCCCAGGTGAGGACCAGAGTTACCAGGTACACGTGAGGATCCGGTGGGGATCAGAGGCAACAGGTCCATGTGAGGCCGGCTTGGGGACCATGGTCAACAGGTCCACTTGAGGACCCAGGAGTGGAACACAGTAAGCAGGTCCAGGTGAGTCCCCCGTGGTGACAAGAGTCACCACGTTCCAGGTGAGGCCCAGGTGGGACCAGGATCACCAGGTCCAGGGGAGGCCCTTGAAAGAACCAGAGTTCAACAGTTCGAGTTCAGGCGCAGGTGGCAACCAGGGTCAGCAGGTCCAAGTCAAGCCAAAGTGGACCCTTCGCATTTACGAGGGCACGGTGAGACCAAGAGGGGGAGCATAGTCACCTGGTCCCGGTGAGGTCCAGTTGTAGAACACAGTCACCAGGTCCATATTTGCCCAGTTGAGGACCATGTTCAACAGGGCCAGTGAGGCCCAGATGGGGACCGAGTCCCGAAATCCAGGTGAAGCCCAGGTGGGGACCACAGTCACCAGATCCAGGGTAGTCTCAGGTGCAGACCAGAATCATCAGGTCCAGGTGTGGTGCAGGTGGCAACCCAAACTCACCCGTTTCCCGGTAAGCACTGGTGGGGACCAGAGTCACGAGGTACATGAGAAGCTAGAAAACATATGGGATCCCTGGGTGGCGCAGCGGTTTGGCGCCTGCCTTTGGCCCAGGGCGCGATCCTGGAGACCCAGGATCGAATCCCACGTCGGGCTCCCGGTGCATGGAGCCTGCTTCTCCCTCTGCCTGTTTTCTGCCTCTCTCTCTCTCGTGACTATCATAAATAAATAAAAATTAAAAAAAAAGATGCTAGAAACACTGCGGCCAACAGGTCCACATGATCTCCATGTGGGAACGAGAATCACCAGTTACAGGTGAGGACCAGGTGGGGATCCGACTCACCATATCCAGGTGAGACCCAGGTGGGAAACAGTGTCACCATGTCCAGGTGTGGCCCAGGTGAAGACCAGAGTTAATAGGTCCGGCTGGGTCACTGTTAGTGAACAGTGTAACCATATCCTGATGCTACCCAGGTGGGTAGCAGAGACACCAGGTCCTGGTGAGGCCCAAGTGGGACCAGAGACATGTGGTCCATGTGAGGTCCCGATGGGAACCACAGTCACCGGGTCAGGAGAGGCCATGCTTAGGATCAGAGTCACCAGTTACAGGTGAGGCCCAGTTGGAGCCAGAATCACCTGGTACAGAGAGGCCAAAGTCATGGCCAGAGTTACCAGGATCAGGTCAGTCCCAGTGGGGAACAGAGTAAGCATGTCCCGTTGATGCCCAGATAGAACAAGCGTCACAGGTCCAGATGAGGCGCAGGTGGGGAGCATATTCACTAGTTCCCGGTGAGGCCCAGTTGAGGACCAGAGTCACCAGTTCTAGTTGAGGCCTAGAGGGGGTACCAGATGCACCTGGTCTAGGTGACATCCAGATGGGGACCAGAGTCACCATGTCAGGCTGAGGCCCAGAGGGGACCAGAGTTATCATGTCGGGGTGAGGCTCAGGTGTGGAACAGAGGATCCAGGTCATAATGGTCCACAGGTGAGGACCAGAGTCACCAGACCTGGGAGAGGCCCAGTTAGGATCAGAGTTACCACTTCCAGGTGAGGCCAAGAAGGTGTCCACAGCAATCAGGTCCAGGTCGGGAACAAAGTCACCAGGTATAGGTGATGCCCAGGTGGTGACCAGATTTACCAGTTCTGGGTGAGGACTAGGTAAGGACCACATTCACCAGGTCCAAGTGAGGCCCACGTGGGGACCTGAGTCACCAGGCATGGGTAAGATCCAGGTGGGAACCCCACTCACCAGGTCAAGATGTCCCGATGATGCCCAGGTAGGGACCAGAGTTACCAGGTCCAGGTGAGGCAAACCAGCAGGCCATGCAGTGGAACCATTTCCCGATGATGCCCAGTGAGTGACCAGAGTCACCAGGTCCAAATGTGGCCTAGATGGAGCATATTCACTAGGTCCAGTTGAGGCCCAGTTGAGGACAAGAGTCACCAGATCTGGTTGAGGCCTAGAGGGGTTCCAGAATCACCTGGTCCAGTTGACATCCAGATGGGGACCAGATCACCAGGTCAGGGTGAGGGCCAGAGAGGTCCCAGAGACATCATGTCCAGGTGAAGCTCAGGTGTGGAACAGAGTAACCAGGTACCAATGATGCCCAGGTGAGGACGAGAGTCAACAGGTCTGGGTGACGCACAGATAGGATCAGAGTCACCAGTTCAAGGTGAGGAAAAGAAAGAGTCCAGAGCAATCAGGTCCAGGTGGGGAACATAGTCACCCGGACTGGGTTAGGCCCAGAAGGGGACCAGATTCACCAGGTCTAGGTGAGGCCCAGGTTGTGACCAGATTCCCTGGGTCTGGGAAAGGACCAGGTAAGGGCCAGATTCACCAGGTCCAAGAGGACCACGTGGGGACCTGAGTCACCAGGTATGTGTGAGGCCCAGGTGGCATCCCACTAACCAAGTCCAGGTGAGGCCATCCTGCAGGCCAGAGTCACCAGATCCAGGTGAGGCCCTAGTGGGGCCAGAGTCACCAGGTTAATGTGAGTCTACAAGTACACCACTGTCACCAGGTCCAGGTGTGGTTCATGTGGGAACGAGAGTCACGAGGTCCAGGTGAGACCCAGGTGGGGACCACAGTCACCAGGTCCAGATTGAGGCTTAGTTGGGGGGACCAGAGTCATCGGGACCAGTTGTGGCCAAAGTGTGCATCATAGTTATCATGTCCAGGTGAGGCCCAGGTGGGGAACAGAGTAACCATATCCCATTGATGCCAGGTGGGAAAAGAGTCACAAGGACCAGATGAGGCCTAATTGAGGAGTATATTCACCAGGTCCTGTTCAGTCCAGGTTGAGGACTATTGTCCCCAGCTCCGGGTGAGTCCCAGAGGGGAACAGAGTCACCCGGTTCTGGTGATATCCAGGTGGGGACCAGAGTCAGCACGTCAGGGTGAGGCCCAGTGTGGGACGAGAATCACTAGGTCCAGGTGAGGCCCCGATGTGGAACTGAGAAACCAGGTCCCATGATGCCCATATGAGGACCTGAGTCACCAGGTCCAGGAGAGGTCCCTGTGGGATCCAGTCACCTCGTCCAGGTGAGGCCCAGGTGGGACCACAGTCACCAGGTCCAGGTGAGGCCCAGGTATATAAGAGAGTATCCAGGTCCCAATGATGCCCATGTAAGGACCAGAGTCAACAGGTCCAGGAGAGGCCCAAATATGGATCAGAGTCATTGTGTTCCAGGTGAGGCCAGATGGAGACCTCAGGAACCAGGTCCAGGAGAGCCCCATATTGTAACCAGAGCCACCACATCCAGGTGAGAACCACTTGGGACCACAGTCAAAAGGTCCAGGTGAGGCGCAGGTGGCAACAGGATTCACCAAGTCCAGGTGAGGCCCAGGTGGCGAGCAGTCACGAGATACAGGTGCGGACCACCTAAGGTCCAGATTCACCAGGGCCAAGTAGATCCCAGGGGGTGACCACAGTCACCCGGTACGGGTGAGGCCCAGAGGGGGAACCAGATTAACCAGTTTAGTTTGGGGCCCAGAATGGGACCAGAGGTGGCTGGTCAAAGTGAGGCCCAGGTATGTAATAGAGTATCCATGTCCCAATGATGCCTGGGGGAGGACCAGAGTCACTAGGGCCATGCAGTCCCAGATGGGGCACAGAATCACTAGGTCCTGGTGAGGCATAAAATAAGACTACAGTCAGCAGTAACAGGTGAGCCCATTGTGGGAACCAGAGCCACTCTACCCTGCTGAGTCCCAGGTCCATGTGAGGCCCACGTGAGGGCCAGGTTCATCAGGTCGAATTGAGAGAGCTGGGGACAAGAGTCACCAGGTCTTGGTGCGGCCTGTGTGGGGCCAGATTCAATGTTCTGAGTTAGGTCAAAGTGGGGACGAGAGACACCAGGTCCAGGTGAGGCGAAACTGAGGACGAGAGTCACCAGATCCAGGTGAGGTCCATGTTGGAAAGAGAGTCACCAGGTCCAGGTGGGGACCATAGTCACCATATCCAGGTGAAGCCCAGGAGGTGACCAGAGTCACTAGGTCCAGATGAGGCCCAGGTGAGGACCAGAGTTCCCAGGTACATGTGAAGCCCCGGTGGGGATCAGAGGGAACAGGTCCATGTGAGGCCGGCTTGGGGACCATGGTCAACAGGTCTACTTGAAGCCCAGGTGTGGAACACAGTAAGCAGGTCCAGGTGAGTTTCTGGTGTTGACAAGAGTAACCAGGTCCAGGTGAGGTCCATTGGGCACCAGGATTACCATGTCCAGGGGACGCCCTTGAAAGAACCAGAGTCAACATTTCAAGGTCAGGCGCAGGTGGCAACCAGTGTCAACAGGTCCAAGTCAGGCCAAAGTGGGGTTCACAGTCACTAGGGCACGGTGAGACCCAGAGGGTACCAGAGTCACCTGGTCCAGGTGAGGTCCAGTTGTGGAACACAGTCACCGGGTCCCAATTTTGCCCAGTTGTGGACCATGGTCAACAGGGCCAGGTGAGGCCCAGATGGGGACCGGAGTCCCCAAATCCAGGTGAATCCCAGGTGGGGACCACAGTCACCAGATCCAGGGTAGTCTCAGGTGCAGACCAGAATCGCCAGGTCCAGGTGAGGTGCAGGTGGCAACCACACTCACCAGTACACGGTGAGGCCCTGGTGGGGATCAGAGTCACGAGGTACATGAGAAGCTAGAAACACTGCAGCCACCAGGTCCACATGATGTCCATGTGGGAACGAGAATCACCACTTACAGGTGAGGACCATGTGGGGATCCGACTCACCATGTCCAGGTGAGACCCAGGTGGGAACCAGTGTCACCATGTCCAGGTGTGTCCCAGGTGAAGACCAGAGTTAATAGGTCCGGCTGAGTCACTGATAGTGAACAGGGTAACCATATCCTGATGCTACCCAGGTGGGTACCAGATGCACCAGGTCCTGGTGAGGCCCAGGTGGGACCAGAGACATGAGGTCCAGGTGAGGTCCCATGGGAACCACAGTCACCAGGTCAGGTGAGGCCATGCGTAGGATCAGAGTCATCAGTTACAGGTGAGGCCCAGGAGGAGCCAGAGTCACCTTGTACAGAAGAGGCCAAAATCAGGACCTGAGTTACCAGGATCAGTTTAGTCCCAGTGGGGAATAGAGGAACCATTTCCTGATGATGCCCTGGTAAAACCAGAGTCACCAGGTCCAGATGAGGCGCAGGTGGGGAGTATGTTCACTATGTCCCAGTGAGGCCCAGATGAGGACTAGAGTCACCAGCTCAAGTTGAGGCCTAGTGGGGTACCAGATTCACCTGGTCTAGGTGACATCCAGATGGGGACCAGAGTCACCATGTCAGGGTGAGGCCCAGAGGGGATCCAGAGTCATCAACTCCAGGTGAGGCTCAGTTGTCGAACAGAGTATCCAGGTCATAAAGGTCCACAGGTGAATACCAGAGTCAGCAGATCTGGGTGAGGTCCAGTTAGGATCAGAGTCACCAGTTCCAGGTGAGGCCAAGAAGCAGTCCACAGCAATCAGGTCCAGGTTGGGAACAAAGTCACCAAGACTGGGTGAGGCCCAGATGGGGACCAGATTCACCAAGTCCAGGTGATTCCCAGGTGGTGAACAGAGTTACCAGTTCTGGGTGAGGACCAGGTAAGGACGAGATTCACCAGGTCCAAGTGAGACCCACGTGAGGACCTGTGTCACAATGTATGTGTGAGGCCCAGATTACCACCCCACTCACCAGGTCCAGGTGAGGCCAACCTGCAGGCCATGAAGAGGAACCATGTCCCGATGATGCCCTAGTAGGGAACAGAGTTACCAGGTCTAGGTGAGGACAACCTGCAGGCCATGCAGTGGAACCATATCCTGATGATGCCCAGGTAGGGACTAGAGACACCAGGTCCAAATGAGGTCCAGATGGAGCAAATTCACTAGGTCCAGGTGAGGCCCAGTTGAGGACCAGAGTCACCAGATTTGGATGATGCCTAGAGGGGTACCAAAATCACCTGGTCCATGTGACATCCAGATGGGGACCAGAGTCACCAGGTCAGGGAGAGGCCCAGAGAGGTTCCAGAGTCATCATGTCCAGGTGAGGCTCAGGTGAGGAACAGAGTCACCAGGAACCATGATTCCCAGGTGAGGACCAGAGTCACCAGAACTGGGTTAGGCCCAGTTAGGAACAGAGTCACCAGTTCCAGGTGAGGCCCAAAAGGAGTCCACAGCAATCAGGTCCAGGTGGGGAACAAAGTCACCAGGAACTAGGTGACGCCAAGATGGGGACCAGATTCACCAGGTCCCGTTGAGGCCCAGGGGGTGACCAGAGTCCCAGGTCTGGGAGAGGACCATGTAAGGACCAGATTCACCAGGTCCAAGAGGCCCACGTGGTGACCTGAGTCACCAGGTATGGGTAAGGCCCAGGTGGCAACCCCACTCACCAAGTCCAGGTGAGGCGAACCTGCAGGCCAGAGTCACCAGATCCATGTGAGGCCCTAGTGGGGACCGGAGTCACCAGGTAAATGTGAGTCTACAAGAACACCACAGTCACCAGGTCCAGGTGTGGTTCATGTGGGAAAAAGAGTCACCAGGTCCAGGTGAGACCCAGGTGGGGACCAGATTCATTAGGTCGAATTGAGGCATAGCTGGGGACAAGAGTCACCAGGTCGGGCTGCAGCCTAAGTTGGGCTAGATTCAGCAGTTCTGAGTTAGGTCAAAGTGGGGACGAGAGACGCCAGTTCCAGGTGAGGCCAAACTGAGTACCAGAGTCACCAGATCCATGTGAGGTCCATGTTTGAAAGAAAGTCACCAGGTCCGGGAAGGTCCAGGTGGGGACCAGAGTCACCAGTTCTAGGTGAGGCCAAGAAGGAGTCCACAGAAATCAGGTCCAGTTGGGGAACAAAGTCACCAGGACTGGGTGAGGCCTAGATGGGGACCAGATACACAAGGTCCAGGTGATATCCAGGTGGTGACCAGACTTACCAGTTCCGGGTGAGGACCAGGTAAGGACCAGATTCACCAGGTCCAAGAGGCCCACGTGGGGACCTGAGTCACCAGGTATGGGTGAGGCCCAGGTGGCAATAACACTCACCAGGTCCAGGTGAGGCCAACCTGCAGGCCATGCAGTGGAACCATATCCCGATGATGCCCAGGTAGGGAGAAGAGTTACCAGGTCCAGGTGAGGCCAACCTGCATGCCATGCAGAGGAAACATATCCAGATGATGCCCAGGTAGAGACAGACTTACCAGGTCCAGGTGAGGCCAACCTGCAGGCCATGAAGTGGAACCATATCCCGATGATGCCCAGATATGGACCAGAGTCACCAGGTCCAAATGAGGCCCAGAAGGAGCATATTCACTAGGTACAGGTGAGTCCCCTTTGAAGACCAGAGTCACCAGATCTGTTTGAGGCCTTGGGGGTACCAGAATCACCTTGTTCATGTGACATCCAGATGGGGACCAGAGTCACTAGGTCAGGGTGAGGCCCAGAGAGGTTCCAGAGTCAACATTTCCAGGTGAGGCTCAGGTGTGGAACAGAGTCACCAGGTACCAATGATGCCCAGGTGAGGACAAGAGTCACCCGGTCTGGGTGTCGCACAGATAGGATCAGACTCACCAGTCCAGGTGAGGCCAAGTAAGGGCATAGCAATCAGGTCCAGGTGGGGAACAAAGTCACCAGGACTGGGTGCGGCCCAGATGGGGACCAGATTCACCAGGTCCAGGTGAGGCCCAGGTGGTGACAAGAGTCCCGGGGTCTAGGAGAGGACCGGGTAAGGACAAGATTCTCCAGGTCCAAGAGGCCCACGTAGGGACTTGAGTCACCAGGTATGGGTGAGGCCCAGGTGGAGACCACAGTCACCAGGTCCAGGTGTGACCCAGGTGGGGTCCACAGTCACCAGGTTCAGTTTGAGGCCTAGGTGGGGGGATCAGAGTCATGGAGACCATTTGAGGCCAAAGTGTGGAGCAATGTTTTCATGTCCAGGTGAGGCCCAGAGGGAACAGAGTAACCATGTCCCATTGATGCCAGGTGGGAAAAGAGTCACAAGGTCCAGACGAGACCTAAGTGAGGAGTAGATTCACCAGGTCCAGTTGTGCCCAGTTGAGGACCAGTATCCCTGCTCCAGGTGAGTCCCAGAAGGGGAACAGAGTCACCCGATTCTGGTGATATCCAGATGGGGACCAGAGTCACCATGTCAGGCTGAGGCCCAGAGGGGATCCAGCGTCATCATGTCCAGGTGAGTCTCAGGTGTGGAAAAGAGTATCCAGGTCATAATGGTCCACAGGTGAGGACCAGAGTCACCAGATCTGGGTGAGTCCCAGTTAGGATCAGAGTCACCCGTTCCAGGTGAGGCCCAAAAGGAGTCCACAGCAATCAGTTCCAGGTGGAGAACAAAGTCACCAGGACTGGGTGAGGCCCAATGGGGACCAGATTCACCAGGTCCAGATGATTCCCATGTTGTGACCAGACTTACTAGTTCCGAGTGAGGACCAGGTAAGGACCAGATTCACCAGGTCAAAGGGAGGCACACGTGGGGCCCTAGTCACAAGGTATGGGGGCGGCTCAGGTGGCAACCCCACTCACCAGGTCCAGGTGAGGCCAACCTGCAGGCCATGCAGAGGAACCATGTCCCGGTGATGCTCAGGTAGGGACCAGATTTACCAGGTCCATTTGAGGCCAATCTGCAGGCCATGCAGTGGAACCATGTCCCGATGATGCCCAGGTAGGGACCAGATTCACCAGGTCCAAATAAGGCCCAGATGCAGCATATTCACTAGGTCCAGGTGAGGCCCAGTTGAGGACCAGTTTCACCATATCTGCTTGAGTCTTAGAAGGGTAACAGAATCACCTGGTCCAGGTGATATCCAGATGGGGACGAGAGTCACCAGGTCAGGGGGAGGCCCAGAGAGGTTCCATAGTCATCGGGTCCAGGTGAGGCTCAGGTGTGGAAGAGTGTCACCAGGTCCCAATGATGCCCAAGTGAGGACCAGAGTCACCAGATCTCGCTGAGGAGTAGATAGGATCAGAGTCACCAGTTACAGATGAGGCCAAGAAAGAGTTCACAGCAATCAGGTCCAGGTGGGGAACAAAGTCACCAGACCTGGGTGAGACCCAGATGGGGACCAGATTCACCAGGTCCAGGTGAGGCCCAGGTGGGTATAGAGTCCCCGGGTCTAGGAAAGGACCAGGTAAGGACCAGATTCACCAGGTCCAAGAGGCTCACGTGGGGACCTGAGTCACCAGCTATGTGTGAGGCCTAGGTGGCAACCCCACTCACGAGGTCTAGGTGAGGCCAACCGGCGGGCCAGAGTCACCAAATCTAGGTGAGGCCCTAGTGGGGACTGGAGTCACCAGGTACATGTGAGTATACAAGAACACCACAGTCACCAGGTCCAGGTGAGGCCAAACTGCAGGCCATGCTGTGGAACCATGTCCCGGTGATGCCCAGAGAGGGACCAGAGTCACCAGGTCCAAATGAGGCCCAGATGGAGCATATTCACTAGGTCCAGGTGAGGCCCAGTTGAGGACCAGAATCACCAGATCTGGTTGAGCCCTACAGGGATACCAGAATCACCTGGTCCAGGTGACATCCAGATGGGGACCAGAGTCACCAGGTCAGGGTGAGGCCCAGAGAGGTTCAAGAGTCATCATGTTCAGGAGAGTCTCAGGTGTGGAACAGAGTCACCAGGTACCAAGGATGCCCAGGTGAGGACCAGAGTCACCAGGTGGGTGACGCCCAGATACGATCAGTGTCACCACTTCCAGGTGAGGCCAAGAAAAAGTCCACAGCAATCAGGTCCAGGTGGGGAACAAAGTCACCAGGACTGGGTGTGGCCCAGGTGGGGACCAGATTCACCAGGTCCAGGTGAGGCCCAGGTGGTGACCAGAGTCCCCGGGTCTGGGAGAGGACCAGGTAAGGACCAGATTCACCAGGTCCAAGAGGCCCACGTGGGGACCGGAGTCACCAGGGAAATGTGAGTCTACAAGAACACCACAGTCACCAGGTCCAGGTATGGTTCATGTGGGAACGAGAGTCACCAGGTCCAGGTGAGACCCAGGTGGGGATCAGAGTCAACAGGTCCAGATTGAGGCCTAGGTGGGGGACGAGAGTCATCAGGACCAGTTGAGGCCAAGGAATGGAGCAAAGTTATCATGTCCAGTTGAGGCCCAGGTGGGGAACAGAGTAACCATGTCCCAATGATGCCAGGTGGGAAAAGAGTCACAAGGTCCAGACGAGGCCAAATGAAGAGTAGATTCATCAGGTCCTGTTGAGGCCTATTTGAGGACCAGTTTCCCAGCTCCGGGTGAGTCTCGAGAGGGACCAGAGTCCGCCGGTTCTGGTGATATCCAGGTGGGGACCAGAGTCACCACGTCAGGGTGAGGCCCAGAGGGGGAGTTTAATCACTAGGTCCAGGTGAGGCCCCGATGTGGAACTGAGAAACCAGGTCCCATGATGCCCATATGAGGACCTGAGTCACCAGGACCAGGTGAGGTCCCTGTGGGAACCAGTCACCTCATCCAGGTGAGGCCAAGGTGGGACCTCAGTCACCAGGTCCAGGTGAGGCCCAGGTATATAAGAGAGTACCCAGGTCCCAATAATGCCCAGGTAAGGACCAGAGACAACAGGTGCAGGAGAGGCACATATATGGATCAGAGACATTGTGTTCCAGGTGAGGCCAGATGGATACCACGGGAACAAGGTCCAGGAGAGCCCCATATGGGACCCAGAGCCACCAGATCCAGGTGAGTTCCAGGTGGGACCACAGTCACAAGGTCCAGGTGAGGCACAGGTGGCAACAGGATTCACCATGTCCAGCTGAGGCCCAGGTGGCGACCAGTCACCAGATCCAAGTGCGGACCAGCTAAGGACCAGATTCACCAGGCCCAAGTGAAGCCCAAGGGGTGACGAGAGTCACCAGGTAAGGGTGAGGCCCAGAGGGGGAACCAGAGTAACCAGTTTAGTTTGAAGCCCAGAATGGGACCAGAGGTCCCTGGTCAAAGTGCGGCCCAGGTGTGGAATAGAGTATCCAGGTCCCAATGATGCCTGGGTGAGGACCATAGTCACTAGGGCCATGCAGGCCCAGATGGGGAACAGAATCACTAGGTCCTGGTGAGGCATAGAATAAGACCAGAGTCAGCAATATCAGGTGAGCCCCTTGTGGGAACCAGAGCAACTCTATCCAGCTGAGTCCCAGGTCAATGTGAGGCCCACGTGATTACCAGATTCATCAGGTCGTATTGAGGCATAGCTTGGGACAAGAGTCACCAGGTCTGGGTGC
Source organism: Canis lupus familiaris (assembly GCF_011100685.1). NCBI lineage: Eukaryota > Metazoa > Chordata > Mammalia > Carnivora > Canidae > Canis > Canis lupus. The sequence continues at coordinate 48,162 of NW_023330829.1, read as the reverse complement.
GGCCTAGGAGGGGCAAGCTTCAGCAGTTCGGAGTCTGGTCAAACTGGGGACGAGAGACACCAGGTCCAGGTGAGTCCAAACTGAGGACCAAGCTCACCAGATCCAGGTGAGGTCCATGTTGGAAAGAGAGTCACCAGGTCCAGGAGAGGTCCAGGGGGGACCAGAGTCACCAGATCCGGGTGAAGTCCAGTTTGTGACCAGAGTCACCATATCCAAATTGGCCCAGGTGAGGACCAGAGTAACCAGGTACACGTGAGGCCCCGGTGGTGATCAGAGGCAACAGGTCCATGTGAGGCCGGCTTGGGGACCATGTTCAACAGGGCTACTTGAGGCTCAGGTTTGGAACACAGTATGCAGGTCCAGGTGAGTCCCCGGTGGTGACAAGGGTCACCACGTCCAGGTGAGACCCAGGTGGGGACCAGGATCACCAGGTACAGGGGAGGCCCTTGAAAGAAGCAGAATCAACATTTCGAGGTCAGGCGCAGGTGGCAACCAGGATCAGCAGGTCCAAGTCAGGCCAAAGTGGGGTTCACAGTCACTAGGGCACGGGGAGACCCAGAGGGGGATTAGAGTCACCTGGTACAGGTGAGGTCCAGTTTTGGAACACAGTCATCGGGTCCCAATTTTGCCCAGTTGTGTGCCATGGTCAACAGGGCCAGGTGAGACCCAGAGGGGACCGGAGTCCCCAAATCCAGGTGAAGCCCAGGTGGGTACCACAGTCACCAGATCCAGGGTAGTCTCAGGTGCAGACGAGAATCCCAGGACCAGGTGAGGTGCAGGTGGCAACCACACTCACCAGGTCCCGGTGAGGCCCTGGTGGGGACCAGAGTCACGAGGTACATTAGGAGTAGAAACACTGCAGCCACCAGGTCCACATGATGTCCACGTGAGAACGAGAATCACCAGTTACACGTGAGGACCAGGTGGGGATCCGACTCACCATGTTCAGGTGAGACCCAGGTGGGAACCAGTGTCACCATGTCCAGGTGAAGACCAGAGTTAATAGGTCTGGCTGGGACACTGTTAGTTAACAGTGTAACCATATCCTGATGCTACCCAGGTGGGTACCAGAGACACCAGGTCCTGGTGAGGCCCAGGTGGGACCAGAGACATGAGTTCCAGGTGAGGTCCCATGAGAACCACAGTCACGAGGTCAGGTGAGGCCATGCTTAGGGTCAGAGTCACCAGTTACAGGTGAGGCCCAGGTGGAGCCAGAGTCACCTGGTACTGAAGAGGCCAAATTCAGGACCAGAGTTACCAGGATCAGGTCAGTCCCAATGGGGAATAGAGTAACCATGTCCCGATGATGCCCAGGTAGAACCAGAGTCACCAGGTCCAGATGAGGCGCAGGTGGGGTGCATATTCACTAGGTCCCGGTGAGGCCCAGTTGAGGGCCAGAGTCACCAGGTCTAGTTGAGGCCTAGAGGGGTACCAGATTCACCTGGTCTCGGTGACATCCAGATGGGGACCAGAGTCACCATGTCAGGGTGAGGCCCAGAGAGGGTCCAGAGTCCTCATGTCCAGATGAGGCTCAGGTGTGGAACAGAGTATCCAGATCATAATGGTCCACAGGTGATGAGCAGAGTCACCAGAACTGGGTGGGGCCCAGTTAGGATCAGAGTCACCAGTTCCAGGTGTGGCCAAGAAGGAATCCACAGCAATCAGGTCCAGGTGGCGAACAAAGTCACCAGGACTGAGTGAAGACCAGATGGGGACTATATTCACCAGGTCCAGGTCATTTCCAGGTGGTGACCAGAGTTACCAGTTCCGGGTGAGGACCAGGCAAGGACTAGATTCACCAGGTCAAAGTGAGTCCCACGTGGGGACCTGTGTCACCAGGCATGGGTGAGGCCCAGGTGGCAAGCCCACTGACCAGGTCCAGCTGAAGCCAACCTGCAGGCCATTCAGAAGAACCATGTCCCGATGATGCCCAGGTAGGTACCAGAGTGACAAGGTCCAAATGAGGCCCAGAAGGTGCATATTCACTAGGTCCAGGTGAGGCCCAGTTGAGGACCAGAGTCACCAGATTTGGTTGAGGCCTAGAGGGGTACCAGAATCACCTGGTCCAGGTGACATCCAGATGGGGACCAGAGTCACCAGGTCAGGGTGAGGCCCAGAGTGTTCCATAGTCATCATGTCCAGGTGAGGCTAAGGTGTGCAACAGAGTCAGCAGGTACCAATGATGCCCATGTGAGGACCAGAGTCACCAGGTCTGGGTGACGTGCAGATAGGATCAGATTAACCAGTTCTAGGTGAGGCCAAAAAGGAGTCCACAGCAATCAGGTCCAGGTGGGGAACAAAGACACCAGGACTGGGTGAGGCCCAGATGGGGACCAGATTCACCAGATCCAGGTGAGGCCCAGGTGGTGACCAGAGTCCCTGGGTCTGGGATAGGACCAGGTAAGGACCACATTCACCAGGTCCAAGAGGCCCACGTGGGGAACTGAGTCACCAGGTATGGGTGAGGCCCAGTGGCAACCCCTCTCACCAGTTCAAGGTGAGGGCAACCTGCAGGCCATGCCGAGGAACCGTGACCCGATGATGCCCAGGTAGGGACCAGAGTTACCAGGTTCATGTGAGGTCGACCTGCAGGCCATGCCGAGGAACCGTGACCTGATGATGCCCAGGTAGGGACCAGAGTCACCAGTTCCAAATTAGGCCCAGATGGAGCATATTCACTAGGTCCAGGTGAGGCCCAGTTGAGGACCAGAGGCACCAGAACTGGTTGAGGCCTAGAGGGGTACCAGAATCACCTGGTTCAGGTGACATCACCTGGTTCAGGTGACATCCAGATGGGGACCAGAGTCACCAGGTCAGGGTGAGGCCCAGCCAGGTTCCAGAGTCATCATGTCCAGGTGAGTCTCAGGTGTGGAACAGAGTATCCAGGTCATAATGGTCCACAGGTGAGGAACAGAGTCCCCAGATCTGGATGAGGCCCAGTTAGGATCAGAGTCACCAGTTCCAGGTGAGGCCAAGAAGGAGTCCACAGCAATCAGGTCCATGTGGGGAACAAAGTCACCAGGAGTGGGAGAGGCCCAATGGGGACCAGATTCACCAGGTCCAGGTGATTCGCTGGTGGTGAACGGAGTTACTAGTTCCGGGTGAGGACCAGGTAAGGACAAGATTCACTAGGTCCAAGTGAGGCCCAAGTGGGGACCTGTGTCACCAGGTATGGGTGAGGCCCATGTGGCAACCCGTCTCACCAGGTCCAGGTGAGGCCAACCTGTAGGCCATGCAGAGGAACCATGTCACGATGATGCCCAGAGAGGGACCAGAGTCACCAGGTCCAAATGAGGCCCAGATGGAGCATATTCACTAGGTCCAGGTGATGCCCAGTTGAGGAACAGAATCACCAGATCTGGTTGAGCCCTAGAGGGATACCAGAATCACCTGGTCCAGGTGACATCCAGATGGGGACCAGAGTCACCAGGTCAGGGTGAGGCCCAGAGAGGTTCAAGAGTCATCATGTTCAAGAGAGTCTCAGGTGTGGAACAGAGTCACCAGGTACCAAGGAACCCCAGGTGAGGACCAGAGTCACGAGGTCTCGGTGACGCCCAGATAGGATCAGAGTCACGAGTTCCAGGTGAGGCCAAGAAAAAGTCCACAGCAATCAGGTCCAGGTGGGGAACAAAGTCACCAGGACTGGGTGTGGCCCAGGTGGGGACCAGATTCACCAGGTCCAGGTGAGGCCTAGGTGGTGACCAGAGTCCCCGGGTCTGGGAGAGGACCAGATAAGGACCAGATTCACCAGGTCCAAGAGGCCCACGTGGGGATCTGAGTCACCAGTTATGGGTGAGGCCCAGGTGGCAACCCCATTCACCAGGTCCAGGTGAGGCCAACCAGCAGACCAGAGTCACCAAATCCAGGAGAGGCCCTAGTGAGGACCAGAGTCACCAGGTAAAAGTGAGTCTACAAGAACATCACAGTCACCAAGTCCAGGTGTGATTTATGTGGGAACGAGAGTCACCAGGTCCAGGTGAGCCCCAGGTGGGGACCACAGTCACCAGGTCCAGATTGAGGCCTAGGTGGTGGGTCCAGAGTCATCAGCAGCAGTTGAGGCCAAAGTGCGGAGTAAAGTTATCATGTCCAGGTGAGGCCCAGGTGGGGAACAGAGTAACCATGTCCCATTGATGCCAGGTGGGAAAAGAGTCACAGGTCCAGTCGAAGCCTATGAGGAGTAGATTCACCAGGTCCTGCTGAGGCCTAGTTGAGGACCAGTGTCCCCAGCTCCGGGTGAGTCCCAGACGGGGACCAGTGTCACTCGGTTCTGGTGATATCCAGGTGGGGACCAGAGTCACCACGTCAGGGTGAGGCTCAGATGGGGACGAGAATCACTAGGTCCAGGTGAGGCCCCGATGTGGAACTGAGAAACCAGGTCCCATGATGCCCATATGAGGACCTGAGTCACCAGGTCCAGGTGAGGTCCCTGTGGGAACCAGTCACCTCGTCCAGGTGAGGCCCAGGTGGGACCACAGTCACCAGGTCCACGTGAGGCCCAGGTATATAAGAGAGTATCCAGGTCGCAATGATGCCCAGGTATGGACCAGAGTCAACAGGTCCAGGAGAGGCCCAAATATGGATCAGAGTCATCTTGTTCCAGGTGAGGCCAGATGGAGACCACAGGAACCGGTTCCAGGAGAGCCCCATATGGGAACCAGAGACACCAGATACAGGTAAGTTCCAGGTGGGAATACAGTCACAAGGACCAGGTGAGGCGCAGGTGGCAACAGGATTCACCAAGTCCCGGTGAGGCCCAGGTGGCTACCAGTCACGAGATCCAGGTGCGGACCAGCTAAGGACCAGATTCACCAGGCCCAAGTGAAGCCCAAGCAGTGACCAGAGTCACCGGGTAAGGGTGAGACCCAGAGTGGTAACCAGAGTAACCAGTTTAGTTTGAGGCCCAGAATGGGACCAGAGGTCCCTGGTCAAAGTGAGGCCCAGGTGTGGAATAGAGTATCCAGGGTGAGGATCACTGGGTCCATCACCCAATGATGCCTGGGTGAGGATCAGAGTCACTGGGGCCATGCAGGCCCAGATGGGGAACAGAATCACTAGGTCCTGGTGAGGCATACAATAAGACCACAGTCAGCAGTATCAGCTGAGCCCCTTGCGGGAACCAGAGCCACTCTATCCAGCTGAGTCCCAGGTCCAGATGAGGCTCCCGTGAGGACCAGATTCATTAGGTCGAAATGAGGCATAGCTGGGGACAAGAGTCACCAGGTCTGGGTTCAGCCTAAGTTGAGCTAGGTTCAGCAGTTCTGAGTTAGGTCAAAGTGGGGCCGAGAGACGCCAGTTCCAGGTGAGGCCAAACTGAATACCAGAGTCACCAGATCCATGTTAGGTCCATGTTTGAAAGAAAGTCAGCAGGTCCGGGAGAGGTCCAGGTGGCGACCAGAGTCTCCAGTTCAAAGTGAGGCCAAAAGGAGTCCACAGAATTCAGGTCCAGGTGGGGAACAAAGTCACAAGGACTGGGTGAGTCCTAGATGGGGACCAAATACTCAAGGTCCAGGTGATATCCAGGTGGTGACCAGACTTAACAGTTCCGGGTGAGGACCAGGTAAGGACAAGATTCACCAGGTCCAAGTGAGGCCCACGTGGGGACCTGTGTCACCAGGCATAGGTGAGGCCCAGGTGGCAACCCCACTGACGAGGTCCAGGTGAGGCCAACCTGCAGGCCATGCAGAGGAACCATGTCCTGATGATGACCATGTATGGAACAGACTTACCAGGTCCAAGTGAGGTCAACTTGCAGGCCATGCAGTGGAACCATGTCCCGAAGATGCCCAGGTAGGAACCAGAGTAACCAGGTCCAAAAGAGGCCCAGATGGTGCATATTCACTAGGTCCAAGTGAGGCCCATTTGAGGACCATAGTCACCAGATCTGGTTGAGGCCTAGAAGGGTACCAGAATCACCTGGTCCAGGTGACATCCACATGGGGACCAGAGTCACCAGGTCAGGTTGAGGCCCAGAGAGGTTCCAGAGTCATCATGTCCAGGTGAGGCTCAGGTGTGTAACAGAGTCACCAGGTCCCAATGATGCCCAGGTGAGGAACAGAGTCACCAGGTCTGGGTGTCACGCAAATAGGATCAGAGTCACCAGATCTTGTTGAGGCCTAGAGGGGTACCAGTTTCACCAGGTCCAGGTGAGGCACAGGTGGTGACCAGTGTCCCCGTTCTGGGAAAGGACCAGGTAAGGACCAGATGCACCAGGTCCAAGAGGCCCACGTGGGGACCTGAATCACCAGGTATGGGTGAGGCCCAGGTGGCAATAACACTCACCAGGTCCAGATGAGGCCAACCGGCAGGCCATGCAGTGGAACCATATCCCGATGATGCCCAGGTAGGGAGAAGAGTTACCAGGTCCAGGTGAGGCCAACCTGCATGCCATGCAGTGGAAATATATCCAGATGATGCCCAGGTAGAGACCGGACTTACCAGGTCCAGGTGAGGTCAACCTGCAGGCCATGCAGTGGAACCATATCCCGATAATACCCAGGTAGGGACCAGAGTCACCAGGTCCAAATGAGGCCCAGATGGAGCATATTCACTAGGTCCAGGTGAGGCCCATTTGAGGACAAGAGTAACCAGATCTGGTTGAGGCCTAGAGGGGTACCAGTATCACCTGGTCCAGGTGACATCGAGATGGGGACCAGAGTCTCCAGGTCAGAGTGAGGCCCAGAGAGGTTCCAGAGTCATCATGTCCAGGTGAGGCTCAGGTGTGGAACAGAGTCACCAGGTACCAATGATGCCTAGGTGAGGACCAGAGTCACCAGATCTGGGTGACGCGTAGATAGGATCAGAGTAACCAGTTCCAGGTGAGGCCAAGAAAGAGTCCACAGCAATGAGGTCCAGGTGGGGAACAAAGTCACCAGGACTCGGTGAGGCCCAGATGGGGACCAGATGCTACACAGGTGGGTACCAGAGACAACAGGTCCTGGTGAGGCCCAGGTGGGTCCAGAGACATTAGGTCCAGGTGAGGTCCCAATGGGAACCACAGTCACCAGGTCAGGTGAGGCTATGCTTAGCATCAGAGTCACCAGTTACAGGTGAGGCCCACGTGGAGCCAGAGTCACCTGGTACAGAGGAGGCCAAAGTCAGGACCAGAGTTACCAGGATCAGGACAGTCCCAGTGGAGAATAGAGTAACCATGTCCCGATGATGCCCAGGTAGAACCAGAGCCAACAGGTCCAGATGAGGCGCAGGTGGGGAGCATATTCACGAGGTCCCGGTGAGGCCCAGTTGAGGACCAGTGTCACCAGGTCTAGTTGAGGCCTAGAGGGGTACCAGATTCACCTGGTCTAGGTGACATCCAGATGGGGACCAGAGCCACCATGTCAGGCTGAGGCCCAGAGGGGATCCAGAGTCATCAGGTCCAGGTGAGGCTCAGGTGTGGAACAGAGTATTCAGGTCATAATGGTCCACAGGTGAGGACCAGAGTCAGCAGATCTGGGTGAGTCCCAGTTAGGATCAGAGTCATCAGTTCCAATGAGTCCAAGCAGGAGTGCACAGCAATCAGGTCCAGGTGGGGAACAAATTCACCAGGAATGAATGAGGCCCAATGGGGACCAGATTCACCAGGTCCAGGTGATTCCCAGGTGTTGACCAGAGTTACTAGTTGCAGGTGAGGACCAGGTAAGGACCAGATTCACCAGGTCCAAGTGAGACCCACGTGGGGACCTGTGTCACAAGGTATGGGGGAGGCCCAGGTGGCAACCCCACTCACCAGGTCCAGGTGAGGCCAAAATGCAGGCTATGCAGAGGAACCATGTCCCAATGATGCCCAGGTAGGGACCAGAGTTACCAGGTCCAGGTGAGACCAACCTGCAGGCCATGAAGTGGAACCATGTCCGGATGATGCCCCGGTAAGGACCAGAGTCGCCAGGTCCAAATGAGGCCCAGATGGAGAATATTCACTATGTCCAGGTGAGGTCCAGTTGAGGGCCAGAGTCACCAGATCTGGTGGAGGCCTAGAGGGGTATCAGAATCACATGGTCCAGGTGACATCCAGATGGGGACCAGAGTCACCAGGTCATGGTGAGGCCCAGAGAGGTTACAGAGTCATCATGTCCAGGTGAGCCTCAGGTGTGGAACAGAGTCACCAGGTACCAATGATGCCCAGGTGAGGACCAGAGTCACCAGGTCTTGGTGACGCGCAGATAGGGTCAGACTCACCAGTTCCAGGTGAGGCAAGAAAGAGTACACAGCAATCTGGTCCAGGTGGGGAACAAAATCACCAGGACTGGGTGAGGCCCAGATGGGGACAAGATTCAACAGGTCCAGGTGAGGCCCAGATGTTGACCAGAGACCCCGGGTCTGGGAGAGGACCAGGTAAGGACCAGATTCACCAGGCCCAAGAGGCCCACATGGGGACCTGAGTCACCAGGTTTGGGTGAGGCCCAGGTGGCAACCCTACTCACTGGGTCCAGGTGAGGCCAACCTGCAGGCCAGAGTCACCAGATGCAGGTGAGGCTCTAGTGGGGACCGGAGTCACCAGGTTAATGTGTGTCTACAAGAAAACCACAGTCACCAGGTCCAGGTGTGGTTCATGTGGGAAGGAGAGTCACCAGGTCCAGGTGAGACCCAGGTGGGGATCACAGTCACCAGGTCCAGATTGAGGCCTAGGTTGGGGGAACAGTGTCATCAGGAGCAGTTGCGGCCAAAGTGTGGAGCATTGTTATCATGTCCAGGTGAGGCCCAGGTGGGGATCAGAGTAACCATGTCCCATTGATGCCAGGTTGGAAGAGTCACAAGGTCCAGACGAGGCCTAAGTGAAGAGTAGATTCACCAGGTCCTGTTGAGGCCCAGTTGAGGGCCAGTGTCCCCAGCTCCGGGGAAGTCCCACAGGGGGACAAGAGTCACCCGGTTCTGGTGATATCCAGGTGGGGACCAGAGTCAGCACGTCAGGGTGAGGCCCAGACTTGGACGAGAATCTCTAGGTCCAAGTGAGGCCCCGATGTGGAACTGAGAAACCAGGTCCCATGATGCCCATATGAGGACCTGAGTCACCAGGTCCTGGTGAGGTCCCTGAAGGAACGAGTCACCTCGTCCAGGTGAGGCCCAGGTGGGAACACAGTCACCAAGTCCAGGTGAGGCCCAGGTATATAAGAGAGTATCCAGGTCCCAATGGTGCTCAGGTAAGGACCAGAGTCAACAGGTCCAGGAGAGTCCCAAATATGGATCAGTCATTGTGTTCCAGGTGAGGCCAGATGGAGACCACCGGAACAAGGGCCAGGAGAGCTCCATATGTGAACCAGAGCCACCAGATCCAGGTGAGGTCCAGGTGGGACCACAGTCACAAGGTCCCGGTGAGGCGCAGGTGGCAACAGGACTCACGAAGTCCAGGTGAGGCCCAGGTGGCGACCAGTCACCACATCCAGGTGCGGTCCAGCTAAGGACCAGATACACCAGGCCCAAGTGAAGCCCAAGGGGTGACCAGAGTCACCAGGTAAGGGTGAGGCCCAGAGGGGGAACCAGAGTAACCAGTTTAGTTTGAGGCCCAGAATGGGACCAGAGGTTCCTGGTCAAAGTGAGGACCAGGTGTGGCATAGAGTATCCAGGTCCCAATGATGCCTGGGTGAAGACCAGAGTCACTAGGGTCATGCAGGCCCAGATGAGGAACAGAATCACCAGGTCCTGGTGAGGCATAGACCAAGATCACAGTCAGCAGTATCAGGTGAGCCGCTTGTGGAAACCAGAGCCACTCTATTCAGCTGAGTCCCAGGTCCATGTGAGGCCCACGTGAAGACCAGATTCATCAGGTCGAATTGAGGCATAGCTGGGCACAAGAGTCACCAGGTCTGGGTGCGGCCTAGGTGGGGTAATATTCAGCAGTTCTGAGTTAGGTCAAAGTGGGGACGAGAGACACCAGGTCCAGATGAGGCAAAACTGAGGACCAGAGTCACCAGATCCAGGTTTGGTCCATGTTGGAAAGAGAGTCACCAGGTCCAGGAGAGGTCCAGGTGGGGACCAGAGTCACCAGATCCAGGTGAAGCCCAGGTGGGGACCAGAGTCACTAGGTCCAGATGAGGCACAGGTGAGGACCAGAGTTACCAGGTACACGTAAGGCCCCGGTGGGGATTAGAGGCAACAGGTCCATGTGAGGCCGGCTTGGGGACCATGGTCAACAGGTGTATTGAGGCCCAGGTGTGGAACACAGTAACCAGGTCAATGTGAGTCCCCGGTGGTGACAACAGTCACCACGTCCAGGAGAGGCCAAGGTGGGCACCAGGATCACCAGGTACAGGGGAGGCCTTTGAAAGAACCAGAGTCAACAGTTCGAGGTCAAGCGCATGTGGCAACCAGGCTCAGCAGGTCTACGTCAGGCCAAAGTGGGGTACACAGTCACTAGGACACGGTTACTTCCAGAGGGGGACCAGAGTCACCTGGTCCAGGAGAGGTCCAGTTGTGGAACACAGTCAACGGGTCCCAATTTTGCCCAGTTGAGGACCATGGTCAACAGGGCCAGGTGAGGCCCAGATGAGGACCGGAGTCCCCAAATCCAGGTGAAGCCCAGGTGGGGACCACAGTCACCAGGTCCACGGTAGTCTCAGGTGCAGACCACAATCATCATGTCCAGGTGAGGCCCAGGTGAAGAGCAGAGTTAATAGGTCCACCTGGGTCACTGTTAGTGAACAGTGTAACCATATCCTGATGCTATCCAGGTGGGTACCAGAGACACAAGGTCCTGGTGAGGCCCAGTTTGGCCCGGAGACATGAGGACCAGGTGAGGTCTCGATGGGAACCACAGTCACCAGATCAGGTGAGGCCATGCTTAGGATTAGAGTCACAAGTTACAGATGAGGCCCAGGTGGAGCCAGAGTCACCTGGTACAGAAGAGGCCAAAGTCAGGACCAGAGTTACCAGGATCAGGTCAGTCCCAGTGGGGAATAGAGTAACCATGTCCCGATGATGCCCAGGTAGAACCAGAGTCACCAGGTCAGATGAGGCACAGGTCGGGAGCATGTTCACTAGGTCCCGGTGAGGCCCAGTTGAGGACCAGAGTCACCAGGTCAAGTTGAGGCCTAGAGTGGTACCAGATTCACCTGGTCTAGGTGACATCCAGATGGGGACCAGAGTCACCATGTCAGGCTGAGGCCCAGAGTGGTTCCATAGTCATCATGTCCAGGTGAGGCTGAGGTTTGGAACACAGTATCCAGGTCATAATGGTCCACAGGTGAGGACCAGAGTCACCAGATCTGGGTGAGGCCCAGTTAGGTTCAGAGTCACAAGTTCAAAGTGAGGCCAGGAAGGAGTCCACAGCAATCATGTCCAGGTGAGGAACAAAGTCACCATGACTGGGTGAGGCCCAGATGGGGACCAGATTCACCAGGCCCATGTGATTCCCAGGTGGTGACCAGAGATACCAGTTCCGGTTGAGGACCAGGTAAGACCAGATTCACCAGGTCCAAGTGAGGCCCACGTGGGGATCTGTGTCACCAGGTATGGGTGAGGCCCAGTTGGCAACCCCACTCACCGAGTCCAGGTGAGACCAAACTGCAGGCCATGCTGTGGAACCATGTGCCGATGATGCCCAGGTAGGGACCAGAGTCACCAGGTCCAAATGAGGACCAGATGGAGCATATTCACTAGGTCCAGGTGAGGTCCAGTTGAGGACCATAGTCACCATATCTTGTTGAGGCGTAGAGGGATACCAGAATCACCTGGACCAGATTCACCAGGTCCAAGAGGCCCACGTGGTGTCCTGAGTCACCAGGTATGGGTGAGGCCCAGGTGGCAACCCCACTCACCAGGTCCAGGTGAGGCCAATCTGCAGGCCCGAGTCACCAGATCCAGGTGAGGCCTTAATGGTGACCAGTCACCAGGTAAAATTGAGTCTACAAGAACACCACAGTCACCAGGTCCAGGTGTGATTCATTTGGGAACGAGAGTCACCAGGTCCAGGTGAGACCCAGGTGGGGACCACAGTCACCAGGTCCAGATTGAGGCATAGGTGGTGGGTCCAGAGTCATCAGGACCAGTTGACGCCAATATGTGGAGCAAAGATATCATGTGCAGGTGAGACCCAAGTGGGGAACAGAGTAACCATGTCCCATTGATGCTAGGTGGGTAAAGAATCACAGGTCCAGTCGAGGCCTAAGTGAGGAGTAGATTCACCAGGTCCTGCTGAGGCCCAGTTGAGGACCAGTGTCCCCAGCTCCGGGTGAGTCCCGGAGGGGGACCAGAGTCACCCGGTTCTGGTGATATCCAGGTGGGGACCAGAGTCACCACGTCAGGGTGAGGCCCAGAGGGTGACGAGAATCACTAGGTCCAGGAGAGGCCCCGATGTGAAACTGAAACCAGGTCCCATGATGCCCATATGATGACCTGAGTCACCAGGTCCAGGTGAGGTCCCTGTGGGAACCAGTCACTTCTTCCAGGTGAGGCCCAGGTGGGATCACAGTCACCAGGTCCAGGTGAGGCCCAGGTATATAACAGAGTATCCAGGTCCAAACGATGCCCAGGTAAGGACCAGAGTCAAGAGGTCCATGAGATCAGAGGCATATGGACTCAGATCAGATCAATATGGATCAATATGGATCAGAGTCATTGTGTTCCAGGTGAGGTCTGATGGAGACCACAGGAACCAGGTCCAGGAGAGCCCCATATGGGAACCAGACCCACCAGATCCAGGTGAGGTCCAGGTGGGACCACAGTCACAAGGTCCAGGAGAGGCGCAGGAGGCAACAGGATTCACCATGTCCAGGTGAGGCCCAGGTGGTGAGCTGTCACCAGATCCAAGTGAGGACAATCTAAGGACCAGATTCACCAGGCCCAAATGAAGCCCATGGGGTGACCAGAGTCACCAGGTAAGGGTGAGGCCCCGAGGGGAAACCAGAGTAAGTAGTTTAGTTTGTGGCCCAGAATGGGACCAGAGGTCCCTGTTCAGAGTGAGGCCCAGGTGTGGAATAGAGTATCCAGGTCCCAATGATGCCTGGGTGAGGACCAGAGTCACTAGGGCCATGCAGGCCCAGATGGGGAACAGATTCACTAGGTCCTGTTGAGGCATAGAATAAGACCACAGTCAGCAGTATCATTTGAGCCCCGTACCGGAACCAGAGCCACTCTATCCAGCTGAGTCCCAGGTCCATGTGAGGCTCACTTGAAGACCAGATTCATCAGGTCGAATTGAGGCATAGCTGGGGACAAGTGTCACCAGGTCTGGTTGCGGCCTAGGGGGGCAAGATTCAGCAGTTCTGAGTTAGGTCAAAATGGAGACGAGAGACGCCAGGTCCAGGTGAGGCCAAACTGAGGACCAGAGTCACCAGATCCAGGTGAGGTCCATGTTGGAAAGAGAGTCACCAGGTCCAGGAGAGGCCCAGGTGGGGACCAGAGTCACCATATCCAGGTGAAGTCCAGATGGGTACCAGAGTCACCAGACTCAGGTGAAGCCAAGGTGGGGACCAGAGTCACTAGGTCCAGATGAGACCCAGGTGAGGACCAGTGTTACCAGGTACACGTTAGGCCCCGGTGGGGTCAGAGGCAACAGGTCCATGTGAGGCCGGCTTGGGGACCATGGTCAACAGGTCTAAACGAGGCCCAGGTGTGTAACAGAGTAACAAGGTCCAGGTGAGTCCCCGGTGGTGAAAAGAGTCTCCACGTCCAGGTGAGGCCCAGTTGGGGACTAGGATCACCAGGTCCAGGGGAGGCTCTTGAAAGAACCAAGTCAAGAGTTCGAGGTCAGGAGCAGGTGGCAACCGTTGTCAGCAGGACCAAGTCAGGTCAAAGTGGGGTTCACAGTCACTAGGGCACGGTGAGACCCAGAGGGGGACCAGAGTCACTTGGTCCAGGTGAGGTCCAGGTGTGGAACAGAGTCACGGGTTCCCAATTTCGCCCAGTTGAGGACCATGGTCAACAGGGCCAGGGGAGGCCCAGATGGGGACCGGAGTCCCCAAATCGAGGTGAAGCCCAGGTGGGGACCACAGTCACCAGATCCAGAGTATTCTCAGGTGCAGACCAGAATCACCAGGTCCAGGTGAGGTGCAGGTGGCAAGCACACTCACCAGGTCCCGGTGAGGCCCTGGTGGGGATCAGAGACACGAGGAACATGAGTAGCTAGAAACATTGCAGCCACCAGGTCCACATGATGTCCATGTGGGAACGAAAATCACCAGTTACAGGTGAGGTCCAGGTGGGGATCCGACTCACCATGTCCAGGTGAGACCCAGGTGGGAACCAGTGTCAACATGTACAGGTGTGGCCCAGGTGAAGACGAGAGTTAATAGGTCTGGCTGGGTCACTGTTAGTGAACAGTGTAACCATAACCTAATGCTACCCAGGTGGGTACCAGAGACACCAGGTCCTGGTGAGGTCCAGGTGGGACCAGAGACATGAGGTCCAGTTGAGGTCCCGATGGGAACCACAGTCACCAGGTCAGGTGAGGCCATGCTTAGGATCAGAATCACCAGTTACAGAGGAGGCCCAGGAGAGCCAGAGTCACCTGGTACAGAAGTGGCCAAAGTCAGGACCAGACTTACCTGGATCAGGTCAGTCCCAGTGGGGAATTGAGTAACCATGTCCCGTTGATGCCCAGGTAGAACCAGAGACACCAGGTCCAGATGAGGCTCAGGTGGGGAGATTATTCACTAGGTCCCGGTGAGTCCCACTTGAGGACCAGTGTCACCAGGTCTAGTTGAGGCCTAGAGGGGGACCAGATTCACCTGGTCTACATGACATCAGATGGGGACAAGAGTCACCATGTCAGGGTGAGGCCCAGAGTGGATCCGGAGTCATCATGTACAGGTGAGTCTCAGGTGTGGAACAGAGTAACCAGGTCATAATGGTCCACAGGTGAGGACCAGAGTCACCAGATCTGGGTGAGGCCCAGTTAGGTTCAGAGTCACCAGTTCCAGGTGAGGCCAAGATGGGGTCCACAGCAATCAGGTCCAGGTGGGGAACAAAGTCACCAGGACTGGGAGAGGACCAATGGGGACCAGATTCACCAGGTCCAGGTGATTCGCTGGTGGTGATCAGAGTTACTAGTTCCGGGTGAGGACCGGGTAAGGACCAGATTCACCAGGTCCAAGTGAGGCACACGTGGGGACCTGTGTCACCAGGTATTTGTGAGGCCCAGGTGGCAACCCCACTCACCAGGTCCAGGTGTGGCCAACCTGCAGGCCATGCAGAGGAACCGTGTCCGATGATGCCCAGGTAGGGTCCAGAGTTACCAGGTCCAGGTGAGGCCAACCTGCAGGCCATGCTGTGGAACCATGTCCCCATGATGCCCAGGGAGTTACCAGAGTCGCCAGGTCCTAATGAGGCCCAAATGGAGCATATTCACTAGGTCCAAGTGAGGCCCAGTTGAGGACCAGAGTCACCAGATCTGGTTGAGGCCTAGAGCGGTACCAGAATCACCTGGTCCAGCCGACATCCAGATAGGGACCAGAGTCACCAGGTCAGGGTGAGGCACAGAGAGGTTCCAGAGTCATCATATCCAGATGAGGCTCAGGTGTGTAACAGAGTCACCAGGTACCAATGATGCCAAAGGTAGGATCAGAGTCACCAGGTCTGGGTGACGCGCAAATAGGATCAGAGTCACCAGTTCCAGGTGAGGACAAAAAAGAGTCCACAGCAATCAGGTCCATTTGGGAACAAAGTCAACAGGACTGCGTGAGGCCCAGATGGAGACTAGATTCACCAGGTCCAGGTGAGGCCCAGGAGGTGACCAGAGTCCCCGGGTATGGGAGAGGACCAGGTAAGGACTAGATTCACCAGGTCCAAGACGCCCACTTGGGGACCTGAGTCACCAGGTATGGGTGAGGCCCAGGTGGCCACCCCACTAACCAGGTCCTGGTGAGGCCAACCTGCAGACCAGAGTCACCAGATCCAGGAGAGGGCGTAGTGGGGACCGGAGTCACCAGGTAAATGTGAGTCTACAAGAACACCACAGTCACCAGGTCCAGGTGTGGTTCATGTGGGAACGAGAGTCACCAGGTCCAGGTGAGACCCATGTGGGGACCACAGTCACCAGGTCCAGATTGAGGCCTGGTGGGGGGACCAGAGTCATCTGGATCATTTGAGGCCGAAGTGCGGAGCACAGTTATCATGTCCAGGTGAGGCCCAGGTAGGGAACAGAGTAAACATGTCCCGTTGATGCCAGGTGGGAAAAGAGTCACAAGGTCCAGACGAGGCCTAAGTGAGGAGTGGTTTCACCAGGTCCTGTTGAGGCCAAGTTGAGGACCAGTGTCCCCAGCTCTGGTTGAGTCCCAGAAGGGGACCAGAGTCACCCGGTTCTGGTGATATCCAGGTGGGGAAAAGAGTCACCACGTCAGAGTGAGGCCCAGAGTGGGACGAGAATCACTAGGTCCAGGGGAGGCCGCGATGTGGAACTGAGAAACCAGGTCCCATGATGCCCATATGAGGACCTGAGTCACCAGGTCCAGGTGAGGTCCCTGTGGGAACCAGTCACCTCATCCAAGTGAGGCCCAGGTGGGACCACGGTCACCAGGTCCAGGTGAGGCCCAGGTATATAAGAGTGTACCCAGGTCCCAATGATGCCCAGGTAAGTACCAGAGTCAACAGGTCCAGGAGAGGCCCAAATATGGATCAGAGTCATTGTGTTCCAGGTGAGGCCAGATGGAGACCACAGGAACCAGGTCCAGAAGACCTCCATATGGTAACCAGAGCCACCAGATCCAGGTGAGTTCCAGGTGGGACCACAGTCACAAGGTCCCGGTGAGGCGCAGGTGGCAACAGAATTCACCAAGTCCAGGAGAGGCCCAGGTGGCGACAAGTCACCAGATCCAGGTTCGGACCATCTAAGGACCAGATTCACCAGACCCAAGTAGAGCCCAGGGGGTGACCACAGTCTCCAGGTAAGGGTGAGGCCCAGAGGTGCAACCAGATTAACCAGTTTATTTTGGGGCCCAGTATGGGACCAGAGGTCGCTGGTCAAAGTGAGGCCCAGGTGTGGAATAGTGTATCCAGGTCCCAATGATGCCTGGGTGAGGACCAGAGTCACTAGGCCCATGCAGGCCCAGATGGGGAACAGAATCACTAGGTCCTGATGAGTCATAGAATAAGACAAGTGTCAGCAGTATCAGGTGAGCCCCTTGTGGGAACCAGAGCCACTCTACCCTGCTGAGTCCCAGGTCCATGGGAGGCGCACGTTAGTAACATATTCATCAGGTCAAAATGAGGCATAGCTGGGGACAAGAGTCACCAGGACTGGGTGCGGCCTAGGTGGGGCAAGATTCAGCAGTTCTGAGTTAGGTCAACGTGGGGACGAGAGACGCCAGGTCCAGGTGAGGCCAAACTGAGGACCAGAGTCACCATATCCAGTTGAGGTCCATGTTGGAAAGAGAGTCTCCAGGTCCAGGAGAGGTCCAGGTGGGGACTAGAGTCACCAGATCCAGGTGAAGCCCAGGTGGGGATCAGAGTCACTAGGTCCAGTTGAGGCCCAGGTGAGGACCAGATTTATCAGGTACACGTGAGGCCCTGGTGGGGTTCAGAGGCCACAGGTCCATGTGTGGCCGGCTTGGGGACCATGGTCAACAGATCTACTTGAGGCCCAGGTGTGGAACACAGTAAGCAGGTCCAGGTGAGTCCCCAGTGGTGACAAGAGTGACCACGTCCAGGTGAGGCCCAGGTGGGGACCAGGATCATCAGGTCCCGGGGAGGCCCTTGAAAGAACCAGAGTCAACAGTTCGAGGACAGGCGCAGGTGGCAACCAGGGTCAGGAGGTCCAAGTGAGGCCAAAGTGGGGTTCACAGTCACTAGGGCACGGTGAGACCCAGAGGGGGACCAGAGTCACCTGGTCCAGGTGAGGCCCAGTTGAGGACCAGTTTCACCATATCTTGTTCGGCTTAGAAGGGTACCGGAATCACCTGATCGTGGTGATATCCAGATGGGGACCAGAGTCACCAGGTCAGAGTGAGGCCCAGAG
Source organism: Canis lupus familiaris (assembly GCF_011100685.1). Taxonomy (NCBI): domain Eukaryota; kingdom Metazoa; phylum Chordata; class Mammalia; order Carnivora; family Canidae; genus Canis; species Canis lupus. The sequence continues at coordinate 30,281 of NW_023330829.1, read as the reverse complement.
GGGTTCCAGAGTCATCGGGTCCAGGTGAGGCTCAGATGTGGAACAGAATCACCAGGTACCAATGATGCCCAGGTGAGGACCAGAGTCACCAGTTCTGGGTGACTCGCAGATAGGATCAGAGTCACCCGTTCCAGGTGCCGCCAAGAAGGCGTCCACAGCAATCAGGTCCAGGTGGTGAAGAAAGTCACCAGGACTTGGTGAGGCCCAGATTTGGACCAGATTCAGCAGGTCCAGGTTATTCCCAGGTGGTGACCAGAGTCCTCGGGTCTGGAAGAGGACCAGCTAAGGACCAGATTCAACAGGTCCAAATGAGGCCCACGTGGGAACCTGAGTCACCAGCTATGGGTGAGGCCCAGGTGGCAATCCCACTCCCCAGGTCCAGGTGAGGCCAACCTGCAGGCCAGAGTCACCAGATGCAGGTGAGGTCCAGGTGGGAACTAGAGTCACCATATCCAGGTGAGGTTCATGTTCAAAGAGAGTCACCAGGTACAGGAGAGGTCCAGGTGGGGACCAGAGTCACCAGATCCAGGTGATGCACAGGTGGGGACCAAAGTCAATAGGTCCAGATGAGGCCCAGGTGAGGACCAGAGTTACCAGGTACACGTGAGGTCCCGATGGGGATCAGAAGAAACAGGTCCATGTGAGGATGGCTTGGGGACCATGGTCACAGGTCTACTTGAGGCCCAGGTGTGGAACACAGTAAGCAGGTCCAGGAAGTCCCCGGGGGTGACAAGAGTCACCACGTCCAGGTGAGGCCCACGTGGGGTCCAGGGTCACCAGGTACACTGGAGGCCATTGAAAGAACCAGAGTCAACACTTCGAGGTCAGGCGTAGGTGGCAACCAGGGTCAGCAGGTCCAAGTCAGGCCAAAATGGGGTTCACAGTCACTAGCGCACGGTGAGACCCAGAGGGGGACCAGAGTCACCTGGTCCAGGTGAAGTTCAGTTGTGGAACACGGTCACCGGGTCCCAATTTTGCCCACTTGAGAACCATGGTCAACAGGGCCAGGTGAGGCCCAGATGGGGACAGGAGTCCCCAAATCCAGGTGAAGACCAGGTGGGGAACACAGTCTCCAGATCCGGAGTAGTCTCAGGTGCAGATCAGAATCACCAGGTCCAGGTGAGGTGCAGGTGGAAACCACACTCACCAGGTCCCGGTGAGGCCCTGATGGGGACCAGAGACACGAGGTACATGAGAAGCTAGAAACACTGCAGCCACCAGGTCCACATTATGTCCATGTGGGAACGCGAATCACCAGTTACAGGTGAGGACCAGGTGGGTATCCGACTCCCCATGTCCAGGTGAGACCCAGGTGGAAACAAGTGTCACCTTGTCCAGGTGTGGACAAGTGAAGACCAGAGTTATAGTTCCCGCTGGGTCACTGTTAGTTAACAGAGTACCATATGCTGATGATAACCAGGTGGGTACCAGAGACACCAGGTCCTGGTGAGGGCCAAGTGGGACCACAGTCACCAGATCTGGTTGAGGCCTAGAGAGGATCCACAGTCATCATGTCCAGGTGAGGCCCAGGTATATAAGAGAGTATCCAGGTCCCAACGATTCCCAGGTGAGGACCAGAGTCACCAGGTCTGGGTGATGCGCAGATAGAATCAGAGTCACCAGTTTCAGGTGAGGCCAAGAAAGAGTCCACAGCAATCAGGTCCAGGTGGGGAATAAATCACCAGGACTGGGTGAGACCCAGATGGGGACCAGATTCCCCAGGTCCAGGTGAGTCCTAGGTGGTGACCAGAGTCCCCAGCTCCGGGAGAGGACCAGGTAAGGACCAGATTCACCAGGTCCAAGAGGCACACGTGGGGACCTGAGTCACCAGGTATGGGTGAGGCCCAGGTGGCCACCCCACTAACCAGGTCCAGGTGAGGCCAACATGCAGGCCAGAGTCTCCAGATCCAGGTGAGGCCCTAGTGGGGACCAGAGTCACCAGGTAAATGTGAGTCTACAAGAACACCACAGTCAACACGTCCTGGTGTGGTTCATGTGGGACCGAGAGTCACCAGGTCCAGGTGAGACCAGGTGGGGACCACAGTCACCAGATCCAGATTGAGGCCTAGGTGGGGGGACCAGAGTCATCAGGACAAGTTGATGCCAAAGTGTGGAGCAAAGTTATCATGTCCAGGTGAGGGCTAGGTGGGGAACAGAGTAACCATGTCCCATTGATGCCAGGTGGAAAAGAGTCACAGGTCCAGACGAGGCCTAACTGAGTAGTAGATTCACCAGGTCCTGTTGAGGCCCAGTTGAGGACCAGTGTCCCCAGCTCCGGGTGAGTCCCAGAGGGGGACCAGAGTCACCCAGTTCTGGTGATATCCAGGTGGGGACCAGAGTCACCACGTCAGGGTGAGGCCCAGAGCGGGACGAGAATCACTAGGTCCAGGTGAGGCCCCGATGTGGAAAAGAGAACCAGGTCCCATGATGCCCATATGAGGACCTGAGTCACCAGGTCCATGTGAGGTCCCTGTGGGAACCAGGCACCTCGTCCAGGTGAGGCCCAGGTGGGACTACAGTCAACAGGTCCAGGTGAGGCCCAGGTATATAAGAGAGTCTCCAGGTACCAATGATGGCCAGGTAAGGACCAGAGTCAACAGGTCCAGGAGAGGCCGAAACATGGATCACAGTAATTTTGTTCCAGGTGATGCCTGATGGAGACCACAAAAACCAGGTCCAAGAGAGCCCCATATGGGAACCAGAGCCACCAATCCAGGTGAGGTCCAGGTAGGACAACAGTCACAAGGTCCCGGTGAGGCGCAGGTGGCAACAGGATTCATCAGGTCCAGGTGAGGCCCAGGTGGCGACAAGTCACCAGATCCAGGTGAGGACCAGCTAAGGACCAGATTCACCAGGCCCAAGTGAAGCCCAGGGGTGAAAAGAGTCACCAGGTAAGGGTGAGGACCAGAGGGGGAACCAGAGTAACCACTTTAGTTTGAGGCCCAGAATGGGACCAGAGGTCCGTGGTCAGAGTGAGTCCCAGGTGTGGAATAGAGTATCCAGGTCCCAATGATGCCTGGGTGAGGACCAGAGTCGCTAGGGCCATGCAGGCCCAGATGGGGAACAGAATCACTAGGCCCTGGTTAGGCATAGAATAAGACCACAGTCAGCAGTATCAGGTGAGCCCCTTGTGGGAACCAGAGCCACTCTATCCAGCTGAGTCCCAGGTCCATGTGAGGCCCACGTAAGGACGATAATCATCAGATCGAATGAGGCAGAGCTTGGGACAAGAGTCAAGAGGTCTGGGTTTGGCCTAGGTGGGGCAAGATTCAGCAGTTTTGAGTTAGGTCAAAGTGGGGACGAGAGACACCAGGTCCAGGTGAAGCTAAACTGAGGACCAGAGTCACCAGGTCCAGGTGTGGCCCAGGTGAAGACCAGAGTTAATAGGTCCGGGTGGGTCACTGTTAGAGAACAGTGTAACCATATCCTGATGCTACCCAGGTGGGTACCAGAGACACCATGTCCTCGTGAGGCCCAGGTGGGACCAGAGTCATGAGGTCCAGTTGAAGTCCCGATGGGAACCACAGTCACCAGGTCAGGTGAAGCCATGCTTAGGATCAGAGTCACCAGTTACATGTGAGGCCCAGGTGGAGCCAGAGTCACCTGGTACAGAAGAGGCCAAAGTCAGGACCAGAGTTACCAGGATCAGGTCAGTCCCAGTGGGGAATAGAGTAACCATGTCGCGATGATGCCCAAGTAGAACCCGAGTCACCACGTCCAGATGTGTCGCAGGTGGGGAGCATATTCACTAGGTCCCGGTGAGGCCCAGTTGAGGACCAGATTCCCACGGGCTAGTTTAGGCCTAGAGGGGTACCAGATTCACCTGGTCTAGGGGACATCCAGATGGGGACCAGAGTCACCATGTCAGGCTGTGGCCCAGAGGGGATCCAGAGTCATCATGTCCAGGTGAGGTAAGGTGTGGAACAGAGTATCCAGGTCATAATGGTCCACAGGTGAGGACCAGAGTCACCAGATCTGGGTGAGGCCCAGTTAAGATCAGAGTCACCAGTTCTAGGTGAGGCCAAGAAGGAGTGCACAGCAATCAGGTCCAGGTGGGGAACAAAGTCACCAGGACTGGGTGAGGCCCAGATGGGGACAAGATGCACCAGGTCCAGGTGAGTCCCAGGTGGTGACCAGAGTTACCAGTTCCGGATGAGGACCAGGGAAGGACCCGATTCACAAGGTCCAAGTGAAGCGCACGTGGGAACCGGAGTCACCAGGTATGGGTGAGGCCCAGGTGGCAACCCCACTCAACAGGTCCAGGTGAGGCCACCTGCAGGCCATGCAGAGGAACCATGTCCCGAAGATGCCCACGTAGGGACAGGACTTACCATATCCAGTTGAGGCCAACCTGCAGGCCATGCTGTGGAACCATGTCCCGATGATGCCCAGGTAGGGATCAGAGTCACCAGGTCCAAATGAGGTCCAGATGGAGAATATTCACTATGTCCAGGTGAGGCCCATTTGAGGACAAGGGTAACCAGATCTGGTTGAGGCCTAGAGGGGTACCAGTATCAGCTGGTCCAGGTGACATCGAGATGGGAACCAGAGTCTCCAGGTCAGAGTGAGGCCCAGAGAGGTTCCAGAGTCATCATGTCCAGGTGAGGCTCAGGTGTGGAACAGAGTCACCAGGTACCAATGATGCCCAGGTGAGGACCAGCGTCACCAGAACTGGGTAACGCGCAGATAGGATCAGAGTAACCAGTTCCAGGTTAAGCCAAGAAAGAGTCCACAGCAATGAGGTCCAGGTGGGGAACAAAGTCACCAGGACTGGGTGAGGCCCAGATGGGGACCAGATTCACTGGTCCAGGTGATTCCCAAGTGGTGACCAGAGTTACCAGTTCCGGTGAGGACCAGGTAAGGACAAGATTCACCAGGTGCAAGTGAGGCCCACGTCGGGACCTGTGTCACCAGGTATGAGTGAGGCCCAGGTGGCAAACCCACTCACCAGGGCCAGGTGAGGCCCATGTGTTGACCAGAGTCCCCGGGTCAGGGAGAGGACCAGGTAAGGACAAGATTAACCACGCCCAAGTGAACCCCAAGGGGTGACTAGAGTCACCAGGTAAGGGTGAGGCCCAGAGGGGGAACCAGAGTAACCAGTTCAGTTTGAGGCCCAGAATGGGACCAGAGGTCCCTGGTCAGATTGAGGCCCAGGCGTGGAATAGAGTATCCAGGTCCCATGATGCCTGAGTGTGGACCAGAGTCACTACGGCCATGTAGGCCCAGATGGGGAACAGAATGGCTAGGTCCCGGTGAGGCATAGAATAAGACCACAGTCAACAGTAGCAGGTTAGCCCCTTGTGGGAACCAGAGCCACTCTATCCAGCTGAGTCCCAGGTCCATGTGAGGCCCACTTGAGGACCACATTAATCAGGTGGAATTGAGGCATAGCTGGGGACAAGAGTCACCAGGTCTGGGTGCGGGCTAGGTGGTGCAAGATTCAGCAGTTCTGAGTTAGGTCAAATTGGGGACGAGAGACACCAGGTCGAGGTGAGGCCAAAATGAGGATCAGAGTCACCAGATCCAGGTGAGGTCCATGTTGGAAAGAGAGTCACCAGGTCCAGGAGAGGTCCAGGTGGGACCAGAGTCACCAGATCCAGGTGAAGACCAGGTGCGGACCAGAGTCACCAGATCCAGGTGAATCCCAGGTGGGGACCAGACTCACTAGGTCCAGATGAGGCCCAGGTGAGGACCAGAGTTACCAGGTACAGGTGAGGCCCCGGTGGGGATCAGAGGCAACAGATCCATGTGAGGCCGGTTGGGACCATGGTCAACAGTTCTACTTGAGGCCCAGGTGTGGAACACAGTAAGCAGATCCAGGTGAGTCCCCGGTGGTGACAAGAGTCACCACGTCCAGGTGAGGCCCAGGATCACCAGGTACAGGGGAGGCCCTTGAAAGAACCAGAGTCAATATTTCGAGGTCAGGCGCCGGTGGCAACCAGGGTCAGTAGATCCAAGTCAGGCCGAATGTGGGGTTCACAGTCACTAGGGCACGGTGAGACCCAGAGGGGGACCAGAGTCACCTGGTCCAGGTGAGGTCCAGTTGTGGAACACAGTCACCGGGTCCAAATTTTGCCCAGTTGAGGACCAGGTCAACATGGCCAGGTCAACATGGCCAGGTGAGGGCCAAGAAGGGGACCGGAGTCCCCAAATCCAGGTGAAGCCCAGGTGGGGACCACAGTCACCCTATCCAGGGTAGTCTCAGGTGCAGACCAGAATCACCAGGTCCAGGTGAGGTGCAGGTGGCAACCACACTCACCAGGTCCCGGTGAGGCCCTGGTGGGGACCAAGGTCACGAGGTACATGAGAAGCTTAGAAACACCGCAGCCACCAGGTCCACATGATGTCCATCTGGGAACGAGAATCACCAGTTACAGGTGAGGACCATGTGGAGCCAGAGTCACCTGGTACAGCAGAGGAAAAGTCAGGACCTGAGTTACCAGGATCAGGTCAGTCCCAGTGGGGAATAGAGTAACCATGTCCCGATGATGCCCAGGTAGAACCAGAGACACCAGGTGCAGATGAGGCGCAGGTGGGGAGCATATTCACGAGGTCCCGGTGAGGCCCAGTTGAGGACCAGAGTCACCAGGTCTAGTTGAGGCCTAGAGGGGTACCAGATTCACCAATCTGGTGAGGCCAAGAAAGAGTCCACAGCAATGAGGTCCAGGTGGGGAAAAAAGTCACCAGGACTGCGTGAGGCCCAGTTGGGGAACAGATTCACCAGGTCCAGGTGAGGCCCATGTGTTGACCAGAGTCCCCGGTCTGGGGGAGGACCAGGTAAGGAGAAGATTCACCAGGTCCAAGAGGCCCCTGTAAGAACTTGAGTCACCAGGTATGGGTGAGGCCCAGGTGCCAACCCCCTCACCAGGTCCAGGTGAGGCCAACCTGCAGGCCAGAGTCACCAGATACAGGTGAGACCTTAGTGGGGACCGGAGTCACAAGGTAAAAGTGAGTCTACAAGAACACCACAGTCACCAGGTCCAGGTGTGATTCATGTGGGAACGAGAATCACCAGTTCCAGGTGAGACCCAGGTGGGGACCACAGTCACCAGGTCCAGTTTGAGGCCCGGTGGGGAGCCAGAGTCATCAGGACCAGTTGAGGTCAAAGTGTGGAGCAAAGTTATCATGTCCAGGTGAGGCGCAGGTGGGGAACAGAGTAACCATGTCCCATTGATGCCAGGTGGGAAAAGAGTCACAAGGTCCAAACGAGGTCTAAGTGAGGAGTAGATTCAGAGGTCCTGTTGAGGCCCAGTTGAGGACCAATGTCCCCAGCTCTGGGTGAGTCCCAGAGGGGGAACAGTGTCACCCGGTTCTGGTGATATCCAGGTGGGGACCAGTGTCACCACGTCAGGGTGAGGCCCAGAGGGGGACAAGAATCACTAGGTCCAGGTGAGGCCCCGATGTGGAACTGAGAAACCAGGTCCCATGATGCCCATATGAGGACCTGAGTCACCAGGTCCAGGTGAGGTCCCTGTGGGAACGAGTCACCTCGTCCCGGTGAGGGCCAGGTGGGACCACAGTCACCAGGTCCAGGTGAGGCACAGTTGTATAAGAGAGTATCCAGCTCCCAAATATTCCCAGGTAAGGACCAGAGTCAACAGGTCCAGTAGAGGTTCAAATATGGATCAGAGTCATTGTGTTTTTAATGAGGCCAGATGGAGACCACAGGAACCAGTTACAGGAGAGCCCCATATGGGAACCAGAGCCACCAGACCCAGGTGAGAAAAAGGTGGGACCACAGTCACAAGGTCCAGATGAGGCGCAGGTGGAAACAGGATTCACCGAGTCCAGGTGAGGCCCAGGTGGCGACCACTCACCAGATCCAAGTGAGGACAAGCTAAGGACCAGATTCACCGAGCCCAATGTAGCCCAAGGGGTGACCAGAGTCACCAGGTATGGGTGAGGCCCAGAGGGGGAACAGGAGTAACCAGTTTAGTTTGAGGCCAAGAATGGGACCAGAGGTCCCTGGCCAGAGTGAGTCCCAGATGTGGAATAGAGTACCAGGTCCCAATGATGCCTGGGAGAGGACCAGAGTCACTAGGACCGTGCAGGCCCAGATGGGAAACAGAATCACTAGGTCCTGGTGAGGCATAGAAAAAGACCACAGTCACCAGTATCAGGTGAGCCCCATGTGGGAACAAGAGCCACTCTATCCACCTGAGTAGCATGTCCATGTGAGGCCCACGTGAGGACCAGATTCATCATTTCGAATTGAGGCATACCTGGGGACAAGAGTCACCAGGTATGGGTGCGGCCTAGGGGGGGCAAGATTCAGCAGTTCTGAGTTAGGTCAAAGTGGGGACGAGAGACGCCAGGTCCAGGTGAGACGAAAATGAGGGCCAGAGTCACCAGATTCACGTGAGGTCCATGTTTGAAAGAGAGTCACCAGGTCCAGCAGAGGTGCAGTTGGGGACCAGAGTCACCAGATCCACGTGAAGTACAGGTGGGGACCAGAGTCACCTGATCCAGGTGAAGCCCAGGTGGGGACCAGAGTCACTAGGTCCAGTTGATGCCTAGGTGAGGACCAGAGTTACAAGGTACACGTGAGACCCCGGTGGGGGTCAGAGGCAACAGGTCCATGTGAGGCCGTCTTGGGGACCATGGTCAACAGGTCTACTTGAAGCCCAGGTGTGGAACACAGTAAGCAGGTCCAGGTGAGTCCCAGGTTGGGACATGTGTCACCACGTCCAGTTGAGGAGCAGGTGGGGAGAAGGATCACCAGGTACAGGGGAGGCCCTTGAAAAAACCAGAGTCAACAGTTCGAGGTCTGGCGTAGGTGGCAACCAGGGTCAGCAGGTCCAAGTCAGGCCAATGTGGGGTTCACAGTCACTAGGGCACGGTGACACCCTGAGGGGGACCAGAGTGACCTGGTCCAGGTGAGGTCCAGTTGTGGAACACAGTCACCGGGTCCCAATTTGGCCCAGTTGAGGACCATGGTCAAAAGGGACAGGTGAGGCCCAGATGGGGACCGGAGTCCCCAAATCCAGGTGAAGCTCAGGTGGGGACCAGAGTCACCAGATCCAGGGTAGTCTCAGGTGCAGACCAGAATCACCAGGTCCAGGTGAGGTGCAGGTGGCAACCACACTCACCAGGTCCCGGTGAGGCCCTGGTGGGGACCAGAGTGACGAGGTACATGAGAAGCTAGAAACACTGCGGCAACCAAGTCCACATCATGTCCATGTGGGAACGAGAATCACCAGTTACAGGTTAGAACCGGGTGGGGATCCGACTAACCATGTCCAGGTGAGACCCTGGTGGGAACCAGTGACACCATGTCCAGGTGTGGCCCAGGTGAAGACCAGATTTAATAGTTCCGGCTGGGTCACTGTTAGTGAACATTGTAACCATATCCTGATGCTACCCTGGTGGGTACCAGAGACAAGAGGTCATGGTGAGGGTCAGGAGGGACCAGAGACATGAGGTCCCTGTGAGGTTCCATTGGGAACCACAGTCACCAGGTCTGGTGAGGCCATGCTTAGGATCAGAGTCACCAGTTAGAGGTGAGGCCCAGGTGGAGCCAGAGTCACCTGGGATAGAAGAGGCCAAAGTCAGGACCAGAGTTACAAGGATCAGGTCAGTCCCAGTGAGGAATAGTGTAAACATGTCCCGATGACTCCCAGGTAGAACCAGAGTCACCAGGTCCAGATGAGGCGCAGGTGGGGAGCATATTCACTAGGTCCCGGTGAGGCCCAGTTGAGGACCAGAATGCCCAGGTCTAGTGGAGGCCTAGAGGGGAACCAGATTCACCTGGTCTTGGTGACATCCAGATGGGGACCAGAGTCACCATGTCAGGGTGAGGCCCAGAGGGGATCCAGAGTCATCATGTCCAGGTGAGGCTCAGTTGTGGAACAGAGTATCCAGGTCATAATGGTCCACAGGTGAAGACCAGAGTCACCAGATCTGGGTGAGGCCCACATAGCATCAGACGCACCAGTACCAGGTGAGGTCAAGAAGGAGTCCACAGCAATCAGGTCGCGGTAGGGAAAAAAGTCACTAGGACTGGGTGAGGCCCAGATGGGGACCAGATTCACCAGGTCCAGGTGATTCCCAGGTGGTGACCAGAGTTACCAGTTCCGGGTGAGGACCAGGTAAGGACCAGATTCACCAGGTCTAAGTGAGGCACACGTGGGGACCTGTGTCACCAGGTATGGGTGAGGCCCAGGTGGCAACACCACTCCCCAGGTCCTGGTGAGGCCAACATGCAGGCCATGCAGAGGAATCATGTCACGATGATGCCCTGGTTGGGACCAGAGTTACCAGATCCAGGTGAGGCCAACCTGCAGACCATGCAGTGGAAACATGTCCCGATGATGCCCAGGTAGCGACCAGAGTCACCAGGTCCAAATGAGGCCCAGATGGAGCATATTCACTAGGTTCAGGTGAGGCCCAGTTGAGGACCAGAGTCCCCAGATCTGGTTGAGGCCTAGAGGGGTACCAGAATCACCTGGTCCAGGTGACTTCCAGATGGGGACCAGAGTCACCAAGTCACGAAGAGGCCCAGAGAGGTTCCAGAGTCATCATGTCCAGGTGAGGCTCAGGTGGGGAACAGAGTCACCAGGTCCCAACGATGCCCAGGTGAGGACCAGAGTCACCAGGTCTGCGTGATGCGCAGATAGAATCAGAGTCACTAGTTCCAGGTGAGGCCAAGAAAGAGTCCACATCAATCAGATCCAGGTGGGGAACAAATCACCAGGACTGGGTGAGACCCAGATGGGGACCAGATTCACCAGGTCCAGGTGAGTCCCAGGTGGTGACCAGAGTCCCCGGGTCCGGGAAGGACCAGGTAAGGACCAGATTCACCAGGTCCAAGAGGCCCACGTGGGGGCCTCATTCACCAGGTATGGGTGAGGCCCAGGTGGCAAACCCACTCACCAGGTCCAGGTGAGGCCAACCTGCAGGCCAGAGTCTCCAGATACAGGTGAGGCCCTAGTGGGGACCGGAGTCACCAGGTAAATGTGAGTCTACAGGAACACCACAGTCACCAGGTCCTGGTGTGGTTCATGTGTGAACGAGAGTCACCAGGTCCAGGTGAGACCCAGGTGGGGACCACAGTTACCAGATCCAGATTGAGGCCTAGGTGAGGGGACCAGAGTCATCAAGACCAGTTGAGAACAAACTGAGGAGCAAAGTGATCATGTCCAGGTGAGGCCCAGGTGGGGAACAGAGTAACCATGTCCCTTTGATGCCAGGTGGGAAAAGAGTCACAAGGTCCAGAAGTGGCCTAACTGAGGAGTAGATTCACCAGGTCCTGTTGAGGCCCAGATTAGGACCACTGTCCCCAGCTCCGGGTGAGTCCCAGAGGGGGACCAGAGTCACTGGTTCTGGTGATATCCAGGTGGTGATCAGAGTCACCACGTCAGGATGAGGCCCAGAGCGGGACGAGAATCACTAGGTCCAGGTGAGGCCCCGATGTGGAACCGAGAAACCAGGTCCCATGATGCCCATATGAGGACCTGAGTCACCAGGTCCAGGTGAGGTCCCTGTGGGAACCAGGCACCTCGTCCAGGTGAGGCCCAGGTGGGACCACAGTCACCAGGTCCAGGTGAGGCCCAGGTATGTAAGAGAGTATCCAGGTCCCAATGTTGCCCAGGTAAGGACCAGAGTCAACAGGTCCAGGAGAGGCCCAAATATGGATCAGAGTCATTGTGTTCCAGGTGAGGCCAGATGGAGACCACAGGAACCGGGTCCAGGAGAGCCCCATATGGGAACCAGAGCCACCAGATCCAGGTGAGGTCCAGGTGGGAACACAGTCACAAGGTCCAGGTGAAGCACTGGTTGAAACCGGATTCACCGAGTCCAGGTGAGGCCCAGGTGGCGACCAGTCACCAGATCCAAATGAGGACAATCTAAGGACCAGATTCACCAAGCCCAATGAAGCCCAAGGGGTGACCAGAGTCACCAGGTAAGGGTGAGGCCCAGAGGGGGAACCAGAGTAACCAGTTTAGTTTGAGGCCAAGAATGGGACCAGAGGTCCCTGGTCAGAGTGAGTCTCTGATGTGGAATAGAGTATCCAGGTCCCAATGATGCCTGGGTGAGGACCAGAGTCACTAGGGCCATGGAGGCCCAGATGGGGAACAGAATCACTCGGTCCTGGTGAGGCATAGAATAAGACCACAGTCACCAGTATCAGGTGAGCCCCTTGTGGGAACCAGAGCCACTCTATCCAGCTGAGTCCCAGGTCCATGTGAGGCCCACATGAGGACCAGATTCATCAGGTCGAATTGAGGCATAGCTGGGGACAAGATTCACCAGGTCTGGGTGCAGTCTAGGTGGGGCATGATTCAGCAGTTCTGAGTTAGTTCAAAGTGGGGACGAGAGACACCAGGACCCGGTGAGGCCAAACTGAGGACCAGAGTTACCAGATCCAGGTGAGGTCCATGTAGGAAAGAGAGTCACCAGGTCTGGGAGAGGTCCAGGTGGGGACCAGAGTCACAAGATCCAGGTGAAGTTCAGGTGGAGACCAAGTCACCAGATACAGGTGAAGCCCAGGTGGGGACCAGAGTCACTAGGTCCAGATGAGGCTCAGGTGAGGACCAGAGTTACCAGGTACACGTGAGGCACCGCTGATGATCAGAGGAAACAGGTCCATGTGAGGCTGGCTTGGGGACCATGGTCAACAGATCTACTTGAGGCCCAGGTTTGGAACACAGTAAGCAGGTCCAGGTGAGTCCCTGGTGGTGACAAGGGTCACCACGTCCAGGTGAGGCCCAGGTTGGGACAAGGATCACCAGGTCTAGGGGAGGACTTTGCAAGAACCAGAGTCAACAGTTCGAGGCCAGGCACAGGTGGCAACCAGGGTCAGCAGGTCCAAGTCAGGCCAAAGTGGGTTTCACAGTCAGTAGGGCACGGTGACACACAGAGGGGGACCAGAGTCACCTGGTCCAGGTGAGGTCCAGTTGTGGAACACAGTCACCGGGTCCCAATTTTGCCCAGTTGAGGACCATGGTCAACAGGGCCAGGTGAGGCCCAGATTGGGACCTGAGTCACCAAGTCAAGGTGAAGCCCAGGTGGGGACCACAGTCACCAGATCCAGGGACGTCTCAGGTGCAGACCAGAATCACCATGTCCAGGTGTGGCCCAGGTGAAGAGCAGAGTTAATAGGTCCGGCTGGGTCACTGTTAGTGAACAGTGTAACCATATCCTGATGCTACCCAGGTTGGTACCACAGACACCAGGTCCTGGTGAGGCCCAGGTCGGACCAGAGACATGAGGTCCAGGTGAGATCCCGATGGGAACCACAGTCACCAGTTCAGGTGAGGCCATGCTTACGATCAGAGACACCAGTTACAGGTGAGACCCAGGTCGAGCCAGAGTCACCTGGTACAGAAGAGGCCAAAGTCAGGACCAGAGTTACCAGGATCAGGTCAGTCCCAGTGGGGAATAGAGTAAACATGTCCCGATGATACCCAGGTAGAACCAGAGTCACCAGGTCCAGAAGAGGCGCAGGTGGGGAGCATGTTTACTAGGTCCCGCTGAGGCCCAGTTGAGGACCAGAGTCGCCAGGTCTAGTTGAGGCCTAGAGGGGTACCAGATTCACCTGGTCTAGGTGACATCCAGATGGGGTCCAGAGTCACCATATCAGGGTGAGGCCTAGAGGGGATTAAGAGTCATCATGTCCAGGTGAGGCTCAGGTGTGGAACCGAGTATCCAGATCAAAATGGTCCTCAGGTGAGGACCAGAGTCACCAGATCTGGCAGAGGCCCAGTTAGGATCAGAGTCAAAAATTCCAGGTGAGGCCAAGAAGGAGTCCACATCAATCAGGTCCAGGTGGGCAACAAATTCACCAGGACTGGGTAAGGCCCAGATGGGGACCAGATTCACCAGGTCCAGGTGACATCCAGGTGGTGACCAGACTTACCAGTTCCGGGTGAGGACCAGGTATGGACAAGATTCATCAGGTCCACGTGAGGCCCACGAGGGGACCTGTGTCACCAGGTATGGGTGAGGCCCAGGTGCCAACCCCACTCCCCAGGTCCAGGTGAGTCCAACCTGCAGGCCATGCCGAGGAACCATGTCATGATGATGCCCTGGTTGGGACCAGAGTTACCAGATCCAGGTGAGGCCAACCTTCAGGCCATGCAGTGGAACCATGTCACGATGATGCCCAGGTAGGGACCAGAGTCACCAGGTCCAAATGAGGCCCAGATGGAGCATATTCACTAGGTCCAGGTGAGGCCCAGTTGAGGACCAGAGTCCCCAGATCTGGTTGAGGCCTAGAGGGGTACCAGAATCACCTGGTCCAGGTGACATCCAGATGGGGACCAGAGTCACCAGGTCAGGGTGAGGCCCAGAGATTTTCCAGAGTCATCATGACCAGGTGAGGCTCTGGTGTGGAACAGAGTCACCAGGTACCAACGATGCCCAGGTGAGGACCAGAGTCACCAGGTCTGGGTGATGCGCAGATAGAATCAGAGTCACCAGTTCCAGGTGAGGCCAAGAAAGAGTCCACAGCAATCAGGTCCAGGTGGGGAATAAATCACCAGGACTGGGTGAGACCCAGATGGGGACCAGATTCACCAGGTCCAGGTGAGTCCCAGGTGGTGACCAGAGTCCCCAGCTCCGGGAGAGGACCAGATAAGGACCAGATTCACCAGGTCCAAGAGGCCCACGTGGGGACCTGAGTCACCAGGAATGGGTGAGGCCCAGGTGGCAACCCCACTCACCAGGTCCAGGTTAGTCCAACCTGCAGGCCAGAGTCACCAGATCCAGGTGAGGCCCTAGTGGGGACCGGAGTCACCAGGTAAATGTGAGTCTACAAGAACACCACAGTCACCAGGTCCATGTGTGGTTCATGTGGGAACGAAAGTCTCCAGGTCCAGGTGAGACCCATGTGGGGACCACAGTCACCAGGTCCAGATTTAGGCCTGGAGGGGGACCAGAGTCATCTGGACCATTTGAGGCCGAAGTGCGTAGCACAGTTATCATGTCCAGGTGAAGCCCAGGTGGGGAACAGAGTAACCATGTCCCATTGATGCCAGGTGGGTAAAGAGTCACAAGTCCAGACGAGGCCTAAGTGAGGAGTGGATTCACCAGGTCCTGTTGAAGCCAAGTTGAGGACCAGTGTCCCCAGCTCTGGTTGAGTCCCAGACGGGGACCAGAGTCACCCGGTTCTGGTGATATCCAGGTGGGGACCAGAGTCACCACGTCATGGTGAGGCCCAGAGGGGGAAGAGAATCACTAGGTCCAGGTGAGGCCCCATTGTGGAACTGAGAAACCAGGTCCCACGATGTCAATATGAAGACCTGAGTCACCAGGTCCCGGTGAGGTCCCTGTGGGAACCAGTCACCTCATCCAGGTGAGGCCCAGGTGGGACCACAGTCACCAGGTCCAGGTGAGGCCCAGGTATATAAGAGAGTATCCAGGTCCCAATGATGCCCAGGTAAGGACCAGAGTCAACAGGTCCAGGAGAGGCCCTAATATGGATCAGAGTCATTGTGTTCCAGGTGAGGCCAGATGGAGACCACAGGAATCATGTACAGGAGAGTCCCATATGGGAACCAGAGCCACCAGATCCAGGTGAGGTCCAACTGGGACCACAGTCACAAGGTTCAGGTGAGGCACAGGTGGCAACAGGATTCACCAAGTCCAGGTGAGGCCCAGCTGGCGACCAGATCCAGGTGCGGACCAGCTAAGGACCAGATTCACCAGGCCCAAGTGAAGCCCAAAGGGTGACCAGAGTCACCAGGTAGGGGTGAGACCCAGAGGGGAACCAGAGTAACCAGTTTAGTTTGAGGCCCAGAATGGGACCAGAGGTTCCTGGTCAAAGTGAGCCCAGGTGTGGAATAGAGTATCCAGGTCCCAATGATACCTGGGTGAGGACCAGAGTCACTAGGGCCATGCAGGCCCAGATCAAGAACAGAACCTCTAGGTCCTGGTGAGGCATAGAATAAGACCACATTCACCAGTATCAGGTGAGCCCCTTGTGGGAACCATAGCCAGTCTATCCAGATGAGTCCCAGGTGATGTGAGGCCCACGTGAGGAACAGATTCATCAGGTCGAATTGAGGCATAGCTGGGGACAAGAGTCACCTGGTCTGGGTGTGGCCTAGGTGGGGCAAGATTCTGCAGTTCTGAGTTAGGTCAAAGTGGGGAAGAAAGACACCAGGAACAGGTGAGTGCAAACTGAGGACCAGAGTCTCCAGATCCAGGTGAGGTCCATGTTGGAAAGAGAGTCACCAGGTCCAGGAGATGTCCAGGGGGGACCAGAGTCACCAGATCCACGTGAAATCCAGGTGGGGACCAGAGTCACCAGATCCAGGTGAAGCCCAGGTTGGGAACAGAGTCACTAGGTCCAGGGTAGTCTCAGGTGCAGACCAGAATCACCAGGTCCAGGTGAGGTGCAGGTGGAAACCACACTCACTAGGTCCCGGTAAGGCCCTCGTGGGGACCAGAGTCACGAGGTACATGAGAAGCTAGAAACACTGCAGCCACCAGGTCCACATGATGTCCATGTGGGAACGAGAATCACCAGTTACAGGTGAGGACCAGGTGGGGATCCGACTCACCATGTCCAGGGGAGACCCTGGTGGGAACCAGTGACACCATGTCCAGGTGTGGCCCAGGTGAAGACCAGATTTAATAGGTCCGGCTGGGTCACTGTTAGTGAACAGTGTAACCATATCCTGATGCTACCCTGGTGGGTACCAGAGACACCAGGTCCTGGTGAGGGTCAGGAGGGACCAGAGACATGAGGTCCAGGTGAGGTTCCATTGGGAAACACAGTCACCAGGTTTAGTGAGGCCATGCTTAGGATCAGAGTCACCATTTACAGGTGAGGCCCAGGTGGAGCCAGAGTCACCTTGGACAGAAGAGGCCAAAGTCAGGACCAGAGTTACAAGGATCAGGTCAGCCCCAGTGGGGAATACAGTAACCATGTCCCGATGATGCCCAGGTAGAACCAGAGTCACCAGGTCCAGATGAGGCGCAGGTGGGGAGCGTATTCACTAGGTCCTGGTGAGGCCCAGTTGAGGACCAGAATGCCCAGTTCTAGTTGAGGCCTAGAGGGGAACCAGATTCACCTGGTCTTGGTGATATCCAGATGGGGACCAGAGTCACCATGTCAGGGTGAGGCACAGAGGGGATCCAGAGTCATCATTTCCAGGTGAGGCTCAGTTTTGGAACACAGTCTCCAGGTCATAATGGTCCACAGGTGAAGACCAGAGTCACCAGATCTGGGTGAGGCCCACATAGCATCAGACGCACCAGTACCAGGTGAGGTCAAGAAGGAGTCCACAGCAATCAGGCCCCGGTAGGGAACAAATTCACCTGGACTGGGTGAGGCCCAGATGGGGAAAAGATTCACCAGGTCCAGGTGATTCCCAGGTGGTGACCAGAGTTACCAGTTCCGGCTGAGGACACGGTAAGGACCAGATTCACCAGGTCCAAGTGAGGCCCACGTGGGGACCTGTGTCACCGGTGTGGGTGAGGCCCAGACGGCAACCCCACTCACCAGGTCCAGGGGAGGCCAAACTTCCGGCCATGCAGAGGAACCTTGTCCCGATAATGCCCAGGTAGGGACCAGAGTTACGAGTTGCAGGTGAGGCCCTAATGGGGACCGGAGTCACCAGGTAAATGTGAGTCTACAATAACACCCAGTCAAAATGTCCAGGTGTGGTTCATGTGGCAACAAGTGTCACCAGGTCCAGGTGAGACCCAGGTGGGGACCACAGTCACCAGGTCCAGATTGAGGACTAGGTGGGGGACCAGAGTCATCAGGACCAGTTGAGGCCAAAGTGCGGAGAAATGTTATCATGGCCAGGTGAGGCCCAGGTGGGGAACAGAGTAACCATGTCCCATTGATGCCAGGTGGGAAACAGTCACAAGGTCCAGACGAGGCCTAAGTGAGGAGTAGATTCACCAGGTCCTGTTGAGGCCCAGTTGAGAAGCAGCGTCCGCAGCTCCGTGTGAGTCCCAGAGGGGGACCAGAGTCACCCGGTTCTGGTGATATCCAGCTGGAGACCGGAGTCACCACGTCAGGGTGAGGCCTAGAGGGGGACGAGAATCACTAGGTCCAGATGAGGCCCCGATGTGGAACTGAGAAACCAGGTGCCATGATGCCCATATGAGGACCTGAGTCACCAGGTCCAGGTGAGGTCCCTGTGGGAACCAGGCACCTCGTCCAGGTGAGGCCCAGGTGGGACCACAGTCACCAGGTCCAAGTGAGGCCCAGGTATATAAGTGAGTATCCAGGTCCCAATGAGGCCAGGTAAGGACCAGAGACAACAGATCCAGGATAGGCCCTATATGGATCAGAGTCATTGTGTTCCAGGTGAGGCCAGATGGAGACCACAGGAACCAGGTCCAGGAGAGCCCAATATGGGAACCAGAGCCACCAGATCCATGTGAGTTCCAGGTGGGAACACAGTCACAAGGTCCAGTTGAGGCGCAATTGGCAACAGGATTCACCAAGTCCAGGTGAGGCCCAGGTGCCGACCAGTCACCACAAACATGTGCGGACCAGCTAAGGTCCAGATTCACCAGGCCCAAGAGAAGTCAAAGGGGTAACCAGAGTCACCAGGTAAGGGTGAGGCCCGGAGGGGGAACCAGAGTAACCAGTTTAGTTTGAGGCCCAGAATGGGACCAGAGATCCCTGTTCAGAGTGAGGCCCTGGTGTGGAATAGAGTATCCAGGTCCCAATGGTGCCTGGGTGAGGAACAGAGTTACTAGGGCCATGCAGGCCTAGATGGGGAACAGAATCACCAGGTCCTGGTGAGGCATAGATTAAGACCACAGTCAGCAGTATCAGGTGAGCCCCTTGTGGGAACCAGAGCCACTCTATCCAGCTGAGTCCCAGGTCCATGTGAGGCCCACGTGAGGACCAGATTCATCAGGTCGAATTGAGGCATAGCTGGGGACAAGAGTCACCAGGTCTGGTGCGGCCTAGGTGGGACAAGATTCAGCAGTTCTGAGTTAGCTCAAAGTGGGAACAAGAGTCAACAGGTCCAGGTGAGGCCAAACTGAGGACCAGAGTCACCAGGTCCAGGTGAGGTCCAGGTGGGGACCAGTGTCATCAGATCCAGGTGAAGTCCAGGTGGGGACCACAGTCACGAGATCCAGGTGAAGTCCAGGTGGGGACCAGAGTCACTAGGTACAGATGACGCCCAGGTTAGGACCACATACCAGATACAGGTGAGGCCCGGTGGGGATCAGAGGCAACAGGTCCATGTGAGGCCGGCTTAGGGACCATGGTCAACAGGTCTACTTGAGGCCCAGGTGTGGAACACAGTAAGCAGGTCCAGGTGAGTCCCCAGTGGTGACAAGAGTGACCACGTCCCGGTGAGGCCCAGGTGGGGACCAGCATCATCAGGTCCCGGGGAGGCCCTTGAAAGAACCAGAGTCAACAGTTCGAGGTCAGGCGCAGGTGGCAACAAGGGTCAGCAGGTACAAGTGAGGCCAAAGTGTGGTTCAAAGTCACTAGGGCACGGTGAGACCCAGAGGGGGACCAGAGTCACCTGGTCCATGTGAGGCCCAGTTGAGGACCAGTTTCACCAAATCTGGTTCGGCTTAGAAGGGTACCGGAATCACCTGATCGAGGTGATATCCAGATGGGGACCAGAGTCACCAGGACAGGGTGACGCCCAGAGTGTTTCCAGAGTCATCGGGTCCAGGTGAGGCTCAGATGTGGAACTGAATCACCAGGTACCAATGATGACCAGGTGAGGACCAGAGTCAGCAGTTCTGGGTGACTCGCAGATAGGATCAGAGTCACCAGTTCCAGGTGACGCCAAGAAGGCGTCCACAGCAATCAGGTCCAGGTGGTGAAGAAAGTCACCAGGACTTGGTGAGGCCCAGATTTGGACCAGATTCACCAGGTCCAGGTTATTCCCAGGTGGTGACCAGAGTCCTCGGGTCTAGAAGAGGACCAGCTAAGGACCAGATTCAACAGGTCCAAATGAGGCCCACGTGGGGACCTGAGTCACAAGCTATGTGTGAGGCCCAGGTGGCAACCCCAATCCCCGGGTCCAGGTGAGGCCAACCTGCAGGCCAAAGTCACCAGATGCAGGTGAAGTCCAGGTGGGGACCAGAGTCACCAGATCCAGGTGAAGCACAGGTGGGGACCAAAGTCAATAGGTCCAGATGAGGCCCAAGTGAGGACCAGAGTTACCAGGTACACATGAGGCCCCGGTGGGGATCAGAAGAAACAGGTCCATGTGAGGCCGGCTTGGGGACCATGGTCAACAGGTCTACTTGAAGCCCAGGTGTGGAACACAGTAAGCAGGTCCAGGTAGTCCCCGGGGGTGACAAGAGTCACCACGTCCAGGTGAGGCCCACGTGGGGACGAGGATCACACAGTACAGGGGAGGACCTTGAAAGAACCAGAGTCAACACTTCGAGGTCAAGCGTAGGTGGCAACCAGGGTCAGCAGGTCCAAGTCAAGCCAAAGTGGGGTTCACAGTCACTAGGGCACGGTGAGACCCAGAGGGGGACCAGCGTCACCTGGTCCAGGTGAGGTTCAGTAGTGGAACACAGTCACCGGGTCCCAATTTTGCCCAGTAGAGGACCATGGTCAACAGGGCCAGGTGAGGCCCAGATGGGGACCGGAGTCCCCAAATCCATGTGAAGCAAAGGTGGGGAACACAGTCACCAGATACGGGGTAGCCTCAGGTGCAGATCAGAATCACCAGGTCCAGGTGAGGTGCAGGTGGAAACCCCACTCACCAGGTCCCGGTGAGGCCCTGATGGGGACCAGAGACACGAGGTACATGAGAAGCTAGAAACACTGCAGCCAGCAGGTCCACATGATGTCCATGTGGGAACGAGAATCACCAGTTACAGTTGAGGACCAGGTGGGGATCCGACTCCCCATGTCCAGGTGAGACCCAGGTAGAAACAAGTGTCACCATGTCCAGGTGTGGCCCAGGTGAAGACCAGAGTTAATAGTTCCCGCTGGGTCACTGTTAGTTAACAGAGTACCATATCCTGATGCTAACCAGGTGGGTACCATAGACACCAGGTCCTGGTGAGGGCCAAGTGGGACCAGAGTCACCAGATCTGGTTGAGGCCTAGAGGGGTACCAGAATCACCTGGTCCAGGTGACATCCAGATGGGGACCATAGTCACCAGGTCAGGGTGAGGCCTAGAGAGGATCCACAGTCATCATGTCCAGGTGAGGCTCAGGTGTGGAACAGAGTCACCAGGTACCTATGATGCCCAGGTGAGGACCAGAGTCACCAGATATGGGTGATGCGCAGATGGGATCAGAGTCACCAGATCTAGGTGAGGCGAAGAAAGTGTCCACAGCAAGCAGGTCCAGGTGGGTAACAAAATCACCAGGACTGGGTGAAGCCCAAATGGGGACAAGATTCAACAGGTCCAGATGCCTCCCAGATGTTGACCAGAGTACCCGGGTCTGGGAGAGGACCAGGTAAGTACCAGGTTCACCAGGTCCAAAAGGCCCACATGGGGACCTGAGTCGCCAGGTTTGGGTGAGGCCCAGGTGGCAACCCTACTCACCAGGTCCAGGTGAGGCCACCTGCAGGCCAGAGTCACCACATCCAGGTGAGGCTCTAGTGGGGACCGGAGTCACCAGGTAAATGTGAGTCTACAAGAACACCACAGTCACCAGGTCCAGGTGTGGTTCATGTGGGAACGAGAGTCACCAGGTGCAGGTGAGACCCACGTGGGGATCACAGTCACCAGGTCCAGATTGAGGCCTAGGTGGGTGGAACAGTGTCATCAGGAGCAGTTGAGGCCAAAGTGTGGAGCATTGTTATCATGTCCAGTTGATGCCCAGGTGGGGAACAGAGTAACCATTTCCCATTGATCCAAGGTTGGAAGAGTCAAAGGTCCAGATGAGGCCTAAGTGAGGAGTAGATTCACCAGGTCCTGTTGAGGCCCAGTTGAGGGCCAGTGTTCCCAGCTCTAGAGGATTCCCAGAGGGATACCAGAGTCACCCGGTTCTGGTGATATCCAGGTGGGGACCAGAGTCACCACGTCAGGGTGAGGCCCAGAGGGGGGCGAGAATCTCTAGGTCCAGGTGAGGCCCCTATGTGGAACTGAGAAACCAGGTCCCATGATGCCCATATGAGGACCTGAGTCACCAGGTCCTGGTGAGGTCCCTAAAGGAACCAGTCACCTCGTCCAGGTGAGGCCCAGGTGGGAACACTGTCACCACGTCCAGGTGAGGCCCAGGTATATAAGAGAGTATGCAGGTCCCAATGATGCCCAGGTAAGGACCAGAGTCAACAGGTCCAGGAGAGTCCCAAATATGGATCAGAGTCATTGTGTTCCTGGTGAGGCCAGATGCAGACCACAGGAACCAGGTCCACGAGAGTCCCATATGGGAACCAGAGCCACCAGGTCCAGGTGAGGTCCAAGGGGACCACAGTAACAAGGTTCAGGTGAGGCGCAGGTGGCAACAGGATCCACCAAGTCCAGGTGAGGTCCAACTGGCGACCAGATCCAGGTGCGGACCAGCTAAGGACCAAATTCACCAGGCCCAAGTGAAGCCCAAGGGGTGACCAGATTCACCAGGTAAGGGTGAGGCCCAGAGGGGAACCAGAGTAACCATTTTAGTTTGAGGCCCCAAATTGGACCAGAGGTCCCTGATCAAAGTGAGGTCCAGGTGTGGAATAGAATATCCAGGTCCCAATGATGGCTGAGTGAGGACCAGAGTCACTAGGGCCATGCAGGCCCAGATCAGGAACAGAAACTCTAGGTCCTGGTGAGGCATAGAATAAGACCACAGTCACCAGATTCAGGTGAGCCCCTTGTGGGAATCCAGAGCCAGTCTATCCAGATGAGTCCCAGGTGATGTGAGGCCCACGTGAGGACCAGATTCATCAAGTCGAAATGAGGCATAGCTGTGAACAAGAGACTCCTGGTCTGGGTGCGGCCTAGGTGGGGCAAGATTCAGGCAGATCTGAGTTAGGTCAAAGTGGGGAAGAGAGACACCAGGAACAGGTGAGTCCAAACTGAGGACCAGAATCACCAGATCCAGGTGAGGTCCACGTTGGAAAGAGAGTCACCTGGTAAAGGAGAGGTCCAGGTGGGGATCAGAGTCACCAGATCCAGGTGAAGTCCAGGTGGAGACCAGAGTCACCAGATCCACGTGAACCCCAGGTGGGGACCAGAGTAAATAAGTCCAGATGAGGTAAAAGTGGGACCAGAGATACCAGGTACAAGTGAGGCCCCGTTGGGGAGCAGTGGCAACAGGTTCATGTGAGGCCGTCCTCAGGACCATGGTCAACAGGTCTACTGGAGGCCCAGGTATGGAACACAGTAAGCAGGTCCAGGAGAGTCCCCGGTGTTGACAAGTGTCACCAGGTCCAAGTGAGACCCAGGTGGGGACCAGGAACACCAGGTCGAGGGGAGGCCTTTGAAAAACCAGAGTCTACAGTTTGAGGTCAGGCACAGGTGGCAACCATTATCAGCAGGTCCAAGTCAAGCCAAAGAGGGGATCACAGTCACTAAGGCACGGGAGACCCAGATGGGGACCAGAGTCACCTGGTCCAGGTGAGGTCCAGTTGTGGAACACAGTCACCGGGTCCCAATTTTGCCCAGTTGAGGACCATGGTCAATAGGGCCAGGTGAAGCCCAGATGGAGATCGGAGTCCCCAAATCCAGGTGAAGCCCAGGTGGGGACCACAGCCACCAGATCCAGGGTAGTCTCAGGTATAGACCAGAATCACCAGGTCCAGGTGAGGTGCAGATGGTAACCACACTCACCAGGTCCCGTTGAGGCCCTGGTGGGTACCAGAGTCACGAGGTATATGAGAAGCTAGAAACACTGCAGCCACAAGGTCCACATTATGTCCATGTGGGAATGAAAATCACCAGTTACAGGTGAGGACCAGGTGGGATCCGACTCACTATGTCCAGGGGAGTCCAGGTGGGGATCCGACTCACCATGTCCAGGTGAGTCCCAGGTGGGAACCAGTGTCACCATGTCCAGGTGTGGCCCAGGTGAAGACCAGAGTTAATAGGGTCAGGGTGGGTCACTGTTAGTGAACAGTGTAACATATCCTGATGTACCCAGGTGGGAACCACAGAACCAGGTCCCTGGTGAGGCCCAGGTGGGCCCAGAGACATGAGGTCCAGAAGAGGGTCCCGATGGAACCACAGTCACCAGGTCAGGTGAGGCCATGCTTAGGATCAGAGTCACCAGTCAGGTGAGGCCCATGATGAGCCAGAGTCACCTGGTACAGAAGAGGCCAAAGTCAGGACCAGAGTCACCAGAATCAGGTCAGTCCCAGTGGGAAATAGAGTAACAATGCCCCGATGATGCCCAGGTAGAACTCGAGTCACCAGGTCCAAATGAGGCCCCCAGATGGCTCATATTCACTAGGTCCAGGTGAGGCCCAGTTGAGGACCAGAGTCACCAGATCTCGTGAGCACTAGAGGGGTACCAGAAATCACTGGTCAAGGTGACATCCAGATGGGGACCAGAGTCTCCAGGTCAGGGTGAGGCCCAGAGAGGTTCCAGAGTCATCATGTCCAGGTGAGGCTCAGGTGTGGAACAGAGTCACCAGGTACCAATGATGCCCAGGTGAGGACCAGAGTCACCAGGTCTGGGTTACGCGCAGATAGAATCAGAGTTCACCAGTCCAGGTGAAGCCCAAGAAGGAGTCCACAGCAATCAGGTCCAGGTTGGGAACAAGTTCACCAGGACTGGTGAGGCCCAGATGGGGACCAGATTCACCAGGTCCAGGTGAGGCCCCAGGTGGTGACCAGAGTCCCCGGGTCTGGGAGAGGACCAGGTAAGGTCCAGATTCACCAGGTCCAAGAGGTCCACGTGGGGACCTGAGTCACCAGGTATGGGTGAGGCCCTGGTGGCAAAACCTACTCACCAGGTCCAGGTGAGGCCAACCTGCAGGCCAGAGTCACTAGATCCAGGTGAGGCCCTAGTGGGGACCGGAGTCACCAGGTAAATGTGAGTCTACAAGAACACCACAGTCACTAGGTCCAGGTGCGGTTCATGTGGGAACGAGATTCACCAGATCCAGGTGAGGCCCAGGTGTTGACCAGAGTCCCCGGGTCTGGGAGAGGACCAGGTAAGGACCAGATTCACCAGATCCAAGAGGCCCACGAGGGGACCTGAGTCACCAGGTATGGGTGAGGTCCCTGGTGGCAAACCCTACTCACCAGGTCCAGGTGAGGTCAACCTGCAGGTCAGAGTCACCACATCCAGGTGAGGCCCTAGTGGGGACGGAGTCAGAAGGTAAATGTGAGTCTACAAGAACACCACAGTCACCAGGTCCAGGTGTGGTTCATGTGGGAACGAGATTCACCTGGTCCCTTGAGACCCAGGTGGGGACCACAGTCACCAAGTCCAGATTGAGGCCTAGGTGGGGGACTAGAGTCATCAGGACCAGTTGAGGCCAAGGTGCGGAGCAAAGGTATCATGTCCAAGGTGAGGCCCCAGTCTGGGAAACAGAGTAACCGATTGGTCCCATTGATGCCAGGTGGGAAAAGGAGTCACAAGGTCCAGACGAGGCCCTAAGTGAGGAGTAGATTCACCAGGTCCTTGTAGATGGCCCAGTTGAGGACCAGTGTCCCCAGCTCCGGATGAGTCCCAGAGGGGGACCAGAGTTACCCGGTTCTGGTGATATCACGTGGGGACCAGAGTCACCCACGTCAGGGTGAGGCCCAGAGGGGACGAGAATCACTAGCTCCAGGTGAGGCCTCAATGTGGAACTGAGAAACCAGGTCCCACGATGTCAATATGAAGACTCCTGAGTCACCAGGTCCCGGTGAGATCCCTGTGGGAACCAGTCACCTCATCCAGGTGCGCCGAGGTGGGACCACAGTCACCAGGTCCAGGTGAGGCCCAGGTGTATGAGAGTGTCCAGGTCCCAATGATGCCCAGGTAAGGACCAGAGTCAACAGGTCCAGGAGAGTCCCAAATATGGATCAGAGTCATTGTGTTCCAGGTGAGGCCAGATGGAGACTACAGGAACCAGGTCCAGGAGAGTCCCATATGGGAACCAGAGCCACTAGATCAAGGTTAGGTCCAGGTGGGACCACAGTCACATGGTTCAGGGAGGCGCAGGTGGCAACAGGATTCACCAAGTCCAGGTGAGGCCCAGCTGGCGACCAGTCACAACATCCAGGTGCGGACCAGCTAAGGACCAGATTACCAGGGCCAAGTGAAGCCCAAGCAGTGACCCGAGTCACCAGGTAAGGGTGAGACCCAGAGGGGGAACCAGAGTAACCAGTTTAGTTTGAGGCCCAGAATGGGACCAGAGGTCCCTAGTCAAAGTGAGGCCCAGGTGTGGAATAGAGTATCCAGGGTGAGGATCATTGGGTCCATCACCCAATGATGCCTGGGTGAGGACCAGAGTCACTAGGGCCATGTAGGCCCAGATGGGGAACAGAATCACTAGGTCCTGTTGAGGCATAGAATAAGACCACAGTCAGCAGTATCATTTGAGCCACTTACCGGAACCAGAGCCACTCTATCCAGCTGAGTCCCAGGTCCATGTGAGACTCAATTGAGGACCAGATTCATCAGGTCGAATTGAGGCATAGCTGGGGACAAGAGTCACCAGGTCTGGGTGCGGCCTAGGTGGGGCAAGATTCAGCAGTTCTGAGTTAGGTCAAAGTGGGGACGAGAGACACCAAGTCCAGGTGAGGCCAAACTGAGGACCAGAGTCACCAGATCCACATGAGGTCCATGTTGGAAAGGAGTCACCAGGTCCAGGAGAGGTCCTGGGGTGGACCAGAGTCACCAGATCCAGGTGAAGTCCAGGTGGGGACCAGAGTCCAGATCCAGTGAAGCCAGGTGGGGACCAGTCATAGGTCCAGATGAGGCCCAGGTGAGGACCAGAGTTACCAGGTCACGAGAGGCCCCGGTGGGGATCAAACAGGTCCATGTGAGGCCGGCTTGGGGACCATGGTCAACAGGTCTACTTGAGCCCAGTGTGGAACACAGTAAGCAGGTCCAGGAAGTCCCCGGTGGGTGACAAGATTCACCACGTACAGGTGAGGCCCACGTGGGGACCAGGATCACCAGGTACAAGGGAGGCCGTTGAAAGAACCAGAGTCAACACTTCGAGGTCAAGCGTAGGTGGCAACCAGGGTCAGCAGGTCCAAGTCAGGCCAAAGTGGGGTTCACAGTCACTAGGGCACGGTGAGACCCAGAGGGGGACGAGCGTCACCTGGTCCAGGTGAGGTTCAGTAGTGGAACACAGTCACCGGGTCCCAATTTTGCCCAGTTGAAGACCATGGTCAACAGGGCCAGGTGAGGCCCAGATGGAGACCGGAGTCCCCAAATCCAGGTGAAGCAAAGGTGGGGAACACAGTCACCAGATACGGGGTAGCCTCAGGTGCAGATCAGAATCACCAGGTCCAGGTGAGGTGCAGGTGGAAACCACACTCACCAGGTCCCGGTGTGGCCCTGATGGGGACCAGAGACACGAGGTACATGAGAAGCTAGAAACACTGCAGCCAGCAGGTCCACATGATGTCCATGTGGGAACGAGAATCACCAGTTACAGTTGAGGACCAGGTGGGGATCCGACTCCCCATGTCCAGGTGAGACCCAGGTAGAAACAAGTGTCACCATGTCCAGTGTGGCCCAGGTGAAGACCAGAGTTAATAGTTCCCGCTGGGTCACTGTTAGTTAACAGAGTACCATATCCTGATGCTAACCAGGGTGGGTACCATAGACACCAGGTCCTGGTGAGGGCCAAGTGGGACCAGAGTCACCAGATCTGGTTGAGGCATAGAGGGGTACCAGAATCACCTGGTCCAGGTGACATCCAGATGGGGACCAGAGTCACCAGGTCAGGGTGAGGCCTAGAGAGGATCCACAGTCATCATGTCCAGGTGAGGCTCAGGTGTGGAACAGAGTCACCAGGTACATATGATGCCCAGGTGAGGACCAGAGTCACCAGATATGGGTGATGCGCAGATGGGATCAGAGTCACCAGATCTAGGTGAGGTGAAGGAAGTGTCCACAGCAAGCAGGTCCAGGTGGGTAACAAAATCACCAGGTCTGGGTGAGGCCCAGATGGGGACAAGATTCAACAGGTCCAGATGCCTCCCAGATGTTGACCAGAGTACCCGGGTCTGGGAGAGGACCAGGTAAGGACCAGATTCACCAGGTCCAAAAGGCCCACATGGGGACCTGAGTCGCCAGGTTTGGGTGAGGCCCAGGTGGCACCCTACTCACCAGGTCCAGGTGAGGCCACCTGCAGGCCCAGAGTCACCACATCCAGGTGAGGCTCTAGGGGGACCGGAGTCACCAGGTAAATGTGAGTCTACAAGAACACCACAGTCACCAGGTCCAGGTGTGGTTCATGTGGGAACGAGAGTCACCAGGTGCAGGTGAGACCCACGTGGGGATCACAGTCACCAGGTCCAGATTGAGGCCTAGGTGGGTGGAACAGTGTCATCAGGAGCAGTTGAGGCCAAAGTGTGGAGCATTGTTATCATGTCCAGTTGATGCCCAGGTGGGGAACAGAGTAACCATTTCCCATTGATCCAAGGTTGGAAGAGTCAAAGGTCCAGATGAGGCCTAAGTGAGGAGTAGATTCACCAGGTCCTGTTGAGGCCCAGTTGAGGGCCAGTGTTCCCAGCTCTAGGGGATTTCCAGAGGGATACCAGAGTCACCCGGTTCTGGTGATATCCAGATGGGGACCAGAGTCACCATGTCAGGCTGAGGCCCAGAGAGGATCCAGCGTCATCATCTCCATGTGAGTCTCAGGTCTTAGGTCAAAGTGGGGACGAGAGACACGAAGTCCAGGTGAGGCCAAACTGAGGACCAGAGTCACCAGATCCACATGAGGTCCATGTTGGAAAGGAGTCACCAGGTCCAGGAGAGGTCCTGGGGAGGACCAGAGTCACCAGATCCAGGTGAAGTCCAGGTGGGGACCAGAGTCACTAGGTCCAGATGAGGCCCAGGTGAGGACCAGAGTTACCAGGTACACGTGAGGCCCTGGTGGGGATCAGAGGCAACATGTCCATGTGAGGCTGGCTTGGGGACCATGGTCAACAGGTCTACTTGAGGCCCAGGTGTGGAACACAGTAAGCAGGTCCAGGTGAGTCCCCGGTAGTGACAAGAGTCACCACGTCCAGGTGAGGCCCAGGTGGGGACCAGGATCTCCAGGGCCAGGGGAGGCCTTTGAAAGAACCAGAGTCAACAGTTCGAGGTCAGGCGCAGGGGCAACCAGGGTCAGCAGGTCCAAGACAGGCCAAAGTGGGGTTCACAGGCACTAGGACACGGTGACACCCAGGGGGACCAGAGTCACTTGGTCCAGGTGAGGCCACTTGTGGAACACAGTCTCCGGGTCCCAATTTTGCCCAGTTGAGGACAACCCCACTCACCAGGTCCAGGTGAGGCCAACCTGCAGGCCATGCCGTGATACCATCCCTATGATGCCCAGATAGGGACTAGAGTCACCAGGTCCAAATGAGGCCCAGATGGGGTATATTCACTAGGTCCAGGAGGCCCAGTTGAGGACCAGATTCACCAGATCACCTTGAGCCCTAGAGGGGTACCAGAATCACCTGGTCCAGGTGACATCCAGATGGGGACCAGAGTCACCAGGTCAGAGTGAGTCCCAGAGAGGTTCCAGAGTCATCATGTCCCGGTGAGGCTCAGGTGTGGAACAGAGTTACCAGGTATCAATGATGCCCAGGTGAGGACCAGAGTCTCCAGATCTGGGAGACGCACAATAGGATCAGAGTCACCAGTTCCAGGTGAGGCCAAGAAAGAGTCCACAGCAATCAGGTCCAGGTGGGGAACAAAGTCAGCAGGACTGGATGAGGCCCAGATGCGGACCAGATTCACCAGGTCCAGGTGAGGCCCAGGTGGTGACAAGAGTCCCCGGGCCTGGGAGAGGACCAGGTAAGGTCCAGATTCACCAGGTCCAGAGGCCCCGTGGGGACCTGAGTCACCAGGTATGGATGAGGCACAGGTGGCAACCCCACTCACCAGGTCCAGGTGAGGCCAACCTGCAGGCCAGAGTCACCAGATCCAGGTGAGGCCTTAGGGGACCGGAGTCACCAGGTGAAATTGAGTCTACAAGAAAACCACAGTCACCAGGTCCAGTGTGATTCATTGGGGAACGAGAGTCACCAGGTCCAGGTGAGACCCAGGTGGGGACCACAGTCACCAGGTCCAGATTGAGGCCTAGGTGGTGGGTCCAGAGTCATCAGGACCAGTTGAGGCCAAAGTGTGGAGCAAAGTTATCATGTCCAGGTGAGGCCCAAGTGGGGAACAGAGTAACCATGTCCCATTGATGCTAGGTGGGAAAAGAGTCACAAGTCCAGTCGAGGCCTAAGTGAGGAGTAGATTCACCAGGTCCTGCTGAGGCCCAGTTGAGGACTAGTGTCCC
>NW_023330828.1:0-51880 GCF_011100685.1 Canis lupus familiaris | reverse complement strand
AGATTACCTGGTCTAGGTGACATCCAGATGGGGAGCAGAGTCACCATGTCAGGGTGAGGCCCATAGGGGACCCAGAGTTATCTGTCCAGTGAGGCTCAGGTGTGTGAACAGAGATCCAGATCATAATGGTCCACAGTGAGGACCAGAGTCACCAGATCTGGGTGACCTCAGTTGGAGTCAGAGTCAACCAGTTCCAGGTGAGGCCAAGAAGGAGTCCACAGCAATCAGGTCCAGTGGGGACAAAGTCACGAGGACTGGGTGAGGCCCAGATGGGGACCAATTCACCAGGTCCGGTGATACCCAGGTGGTGCCCAGAGTTACCATGTTCCGGTGACGACCAGTAAGACCAGATTCACCAGGTCCAAGTGAGCCCACGTTGGGTACCTGTGTCCCAAGCATGGGTGAGGCCAGGTGGCAACCCCACTCCCCAGGACCAGTGAGGCCAACCTGCAGTCCATGCGAGGAACCATGTCCCGATAATGCCCAGAGTAGGGAACAGAGTTACAAGGTCCAGGTGAGGCCATATGGCAGGCCATGCAGTGGAACCATGTCCCATGATGCCCAGGTAGGGACCAGAGTCACCAGGTCCAAATGAGACCAGATGGAGAATATTCCTAGGTTCCAGTGAGGCCCGCAGTTGAGGACCACTGTCACCAGATCTGGTTTGAGGCTTAGAGGGGTACCAGAATCACCTCTCCGGTGACATCCAGATGGGGGACCAGAGGCTCAGTTTCAGGGAGAGGCCAGATGTGGTTTCCAGATCATCATGTCCAGGTTAGCCTCATGCGTGGAACAGAGTCACCAGGTACCAATGATGCTCAGGTGAGGCCCAGAGTCACCAGAATCTGGGTGCCACGCAGATAGGATCAGAGTCACCAGTTTCCAGGTGAGGCAAAAGAAGTCCACAGCAATGAGGGCCCGTGGGAACAAAGTCACCAGGACTGGTGTGAGCCCAGATGGGACCATTTCACAGGTCCAGGTGATGCCCAGTGGTGTACAGATAGTCCCCGGGTCTTGGGACAGGACCAGTAAGGACGAGATTCACCAGGTCAAAGAGGTCCAGGGAATTGAGTCACCAGCTATGTGTGAGGCCAGGAAGCAACCCCACTACACCAGGTCAAGGTGAGCCAACCGGCAGGCCAGAGTCACCAGATCCAGGTGAGGCCCTAGTGGGGACCAGTGTCACCAGTAAATGTGAGTCTTACAAGAACACCACAGTCACCAGTCCCAGTGAGGTTTTCATGTGGGAACGAGAAATCACGTAGGTACAGCAGTGAGACCCGGGTGGGCACCACATTCACCAGGTCCAACTGAGGCATAGGTGTAGAACAAATCATCAGGACCAGTTGAGGCCAAAGTGTGGAGCAAAGTTATCATGTGGATGTGAGGCCCAGGTGGGGACAGAGTAACCATGTCCCATTGATGCCAGGTGGGAAAAGAGTCACAAGGTCTAGACGAGCCTAGTGAGTGAGTAGATTCACCAGGTCCTGTTGAGGCGCCCAGTTGAAGACCAATTCCCAAGCTCTGGGTGTCCCAGAGGGGGAACAGACTCACCGTTCTGGTGAATATCCAGGTGGGGCCCAGAGTCACCACGTCAGGGTGAGGTCCAGAGGGGGACGAGAATCACTAGGTCCAGTGAGCCCCGATGTGGAACTGAGAAACCAGGTCCCATGAGCCCATATGAGGAGTTTGATCACCAGGTCCAGGTGAGGTCCCTGTGGGAAGAGTCACACTCGTCCCTGTGAGGCCAGTGGACCACAGTCACCAGGTCCCGTGAGGCCCAGTGATTAAAGTACCAGCTCCCAAAGATGCCCAGGGAAGGGACTAGAGTCAACAGGTCCAGTAGAGGTTCAAATATGGATCAGCTTCATTGTGTTTCAGCTGAGGCAGATGAGCCACAGTAACCCAGGTCCAGGAGACCCCCATATGGGACCAGACACCAGATCCAGCCGGTGAGGTCAGGTGGGACAACACACAAGGTCCTGTGAGGCGCAGTGGCAACAGGAATTCACCAAGTCCAGGTGAGGACCAGGTGGCGACCATCACCACATCCAGGTGCGGACCTGCTAAGGACCAATTCACCAGGCCCAAGTGAAGCCCAAGGGTTACCAGAGTCCCCAGTAAGGGTGAGTCCCAGAGGGGGAACCAAGTAAACCAGTTTAGTTTGAGGCCCAGATGGGACCAGAGGTCCCTGGTCAGAGTGAGTCCCAGATGTGGAATAGAGTATCCGGTCCCAGTGATGCCTGGGTGAGGAACCAGAGTCACTAGGACAATGCAGGCCCAGATGGGTACAGAATCACTAGGTCTGGTGAGGCATAGAATAAAACCACTTCACCAGTATCAGGTGAACCCATGTTGGGAACCAGAGCCACTCTATCCAGCTGAGTAGCAGGTCCATGGTGAGGCCCCTTGAGGACCAGATTCCATCAGGTCGAATTGAGGCATAGCTTGGACATAGCAGTCATCAGTATGGGTGCGGTGCGGCCTAGATCGGGAACGATTCAGGTATTCGAGTTTAAGGGTCGAGTGGGAGAGACGACCCAGTCCAGGTGAGGCCATACTGAGGACCAAGTCACCAGATCCAGGTGAGGTCCATGTTTGGTACGCAGGTCACCAGTTCCAGCTAATGTACAGTGGGGACCAGAGTCACAGATCCAGGTACGCCAGTGGGGACCTAGAGTCACTAAGTCCCGAGTGAAGCCCAGGTGGAAAGTACTAGTCATGCCAGTTAGACCAGAGTTACATACATGAGGCCCGGTGGTGAGATTAGAGGCAACACGGCCATTGAGTGGGCCGGCTTCGGGAACCATGGTCGACATGTCTACTATGAGCCTCAGGTGGAACACAGTAAGCATGACGTCCGGTGAGTCCCAGGTTTGTGACAGAGTCCACGTCCTCGGGAGCAGGGTGGGACCAGGATCCCAGTCATAGGTGAGGCCTTGAAAGAACAGAGTCAACAGTTCGCAGGTCTGGCCGTAGTGGCCAACCAGGGTCAGCAGGTCCCAATAGCCAAGTGGGGTCCAGTTCTAGTGCAGTGTGAGACCCAGAGGGGACTCGAGTCCCTGGTCAGGTGAGGTGCAGTTGTGACACACTACCTGTCCCATTTTGCCCATTGAGGACATGGTCAACAGGCCAGTTGAGACCGATGGGGACCGAGTCCCAAACCAGGTGAAGTCCCAGTGGGACCACAGTCACACAATCCAGGTAGTCTCAGGTGCAGATCAAATCACCAGAGTCCGGAGTGCGTGTCCCCCTACCAGGCCCGTTGGGCTGGGAGACATGTCACGAGGTACATGAGAAGACTAGAACCATGCGCACCACAGTCCACAGCATGTCCATATGGGAACGGAATCACCAGTTACAGGTGAGACCAGGTGGGGATCCGACATCACCATGTCCAGGTGAGACCCAGTTGGACCAGTGTCACCATGTCCAGTGTGTGCCCAGTGTAAACCAGAGTTAATATTCCGGCTGGGTCACTGTTAGTGAACAGTGTAAACCTATCCTGATTCTACCCATGTGGTACCAGAGACACCAGGTCCTGGTGAGGCATGGGACCAGAACATGAGGTCCAGGTGAGGTCCATTGGGAACCGTCACCAGGTCGGTGAGGCCATGCTTAGATCGAGTCAGCTAAGCTAGGCAGGTTAGCCAGAGTACTGGGGACCAGAAGAGGCCTAGGATCTGACAGAGTTACCAGAATCAGTCATCCCAGTGGGGAATAGCAGTACCATGTCCCGATGATGCCCAGTAAACCAGAGTCACCAGGTTCCAGTGAGTCGCAGGTGGGGAGCATATTCACTAGGTCCCGTGAGGCCCATTGAGACCAAAGTGCCCAGGTCTAGTTGAGGCCTAAGGGACCAGATTCACCTGGTCTAGGTGACATCCAGATGGGGACCGATTCACCATGTCAGGGGTGGCCCAGAGTGGCCGAGTCATCAATGTCCAGGTGAGGCTCAGGGGGAACAGAGTATCCAGTCATAATGGTCCACAGGTGAGTACCAGAGTCACCAGATCTGGTGAGGCCCACAGTTAGAGATCACCAGTCACCAGGGTGAGGCCAAGAATGTCCCACAGCAATCATGTCCGGTGGGGAACAAGTCACAGGACTGGGTGAGGCCCAGATGGGACCAGATTCACCAGGTCCAGGTGAATTCCAGGTGGTGACCACAGTCACCATTCCCGGGTGGACCAGGTAAGGCCAATTCACCAGGTCCAAGTGAGCCCCGTGGGTACCTGTGTCACCAGGTATGGTTGAGGCCCAGTGGCAACCCCACTCACCAGGTCTCCAGGGAGCCAACTTCAGACCATTCCGATAGGAACGGTCTATCCGGGATAACGGACCCAGGTAATGTGACCAGAGTTAAGAATAGAACCATGGAACCAGGCACCCAGTGATACAAGGGCTGACAGAGAATACCACAGTATCCAGTCGGTTAACCATGGTGGGAGGACATTCACCAGTGTCCAGTCTTGAGCCCATATGGGGACCAGAGTCTCACGTGAAACCAGTGCCAAATTAGGACTAGTGTGGGCACCAGTCTGGGAATGTCAAGATCGCGCAAATTACTCCGGAGCCCTGTGAACCTACCATTCTGATGCCAGTTCGGAAAAGAGTACGCCAACTGATGCCTAAGTGAGGAGTAGATTCACCAGGTCCTGTTGAGGCCCAGATTAGGACAGCTGTCCCCAGCCTCCGGGTGTAGTCCCAGAGGGGGACCCAAGTCACCGTTCTGGTGATACTCGCTTGAAGACCAGAGTCACCACGTCAGTGTGGAGGCCTATGAGGGGACGACGATCACTAGGTCCAGGTGAGGTCCCCAGTGGAACTGAGAAAACAGGTCCCATTATCCCATATGAGGACCTAGTCACCATGTCCAGTGAGATCCTCTTGGTAACCATGCACTCTCCTTCTTCCAGTGAAGGCCCAGGTGGGCCACAGTCAACGGTCCAGGTGAGGGCCCAGGTATATAATGGTGTATCCAGGTCCCATGAAGGCCGGTAAGGACCATAGAGTCAACAGGATCCAGGATAGAGCCCAGATATGGATTCAGAACACTTGTTTTCCAGGTGAGTGCCCTGATGGAGACCACAGAACCAGGTCAGAGACCAATATGGGAACCAAGCCGAACCAGATCCATGTTGAAGGTTCTAGACGTGGGACCATAGTCCACAAGTCCAGGTGAGGCGAAACAGCAACAGGATTCACTCCAAGTCCAGGGGAGGCCCAGGTGGCGACCAGTCAAGAATCCAGGTGCGGACCAGCTAAGTTCCAGATTCACTCACCAGGCCCAAGGGAATTCAAAGGGGTGGACCAGAGTCACCAGGTAAGGGTGGAGGCCCAAATGGTACCAGAGTCCCAGTTTTAGCGTCTTTCAAGACTTGCTAGTGAGGAGGCTCCGAATGGGACCAGAGGTCCCTGGTCAGAGTGAGTGCCCGGTGTGGACTGAGTATTCCATGTCCCAATATGCCTGGGTGAGGACAGAGTTAATAGGCCCCATGCAGGCCTATATGGGGAACAGAATCAGGTACCCCTCTAGGACTCAACTAGACCTGGGGATTCTGGTCCTCAAGTGCGCCTCACCGAGACCTAGAGAATATGCTTCCCACCTGCACCTCATCTGGACTTGGTGACTCTGGTTCTACCTGCGCATCATCGGGACATGGTTACTGTATTCCCCACTGGGACTGACCTGATCCTGGTAACTCTGGTCCTGACTTTGGCATCTTCTGTACCAGGTGACTCTGGCTCCTCCTGGGCCTCACCAGTAACTGGTGACTCTGATCTTAAGCATGGCCTCACCTGACCTGGTGACTGTGTTTCCATCGGGACCTCACCTGGACCTCATATCTCTGGTCCCACCTGGGCCTCACCGGGACCTGGTGTCTCTGGTACCCACCAGGGTAGAATCAGGATATGGTTACACTGTTCACTAACAGTGACCCAGCCGGACCTATTAACTCTGGTCTTCACCTGGGCCACACCTGGACATGGTGACACTGGTTCCCACCTGGGTCTCACCTGGACATGGTGAGTCGGATCCCCACCTGGTCCTCACCTGTAACTGGTGATTCTCGTTCCCATATGGACATCCTGTGGACCTAGTGGCTGCAGTGTTTCTAGCTTCTCATGTACCTCGTGACTCTGGTCCCCACCAGGGCCTCACCGGGACCTGGTGAGTGTGGTTGCCACCTGCACCTCACCTGGACCTTGTGACTCTGGTCCCACCTGGACGTCACCTGGATCTGGTGGCTCTGGTTCCCATATGGGACTCTCCTGGACCTGGTTCCTGTGGTCTCCATCAGGCATCAACTGGAACAAAATGTCTCTGATCCATATTTGGGCCTCTGCTGGACCTGTTGACTCTGGTCCTTACTTCGGCATCATTGGGACCTGGATACTCATTATATACCTGGGCCTCACCTGGACCTGTTGACTGTGGTCCCACCTGGGCCTCACCTGGACGAAGTGACTGGTTCCCATAGGGACCTCACCTGGACCTGGTGACTCAGGTCCTCATATGGGCATAATGGGACCTTGTTTTTTCAGTTCCACTTTGGGGCCTCACCTGGACCTAGTGATTCTCGTCCCGCTCTGGGCCTCACCCTGACGTGGTGACTCTGGTCACTACCTCGATATCACCAGAACCAGTGACTGTGGTCCCCCTCTGGGACTAACCCGGAGCTGGGGACAGTGGTCCTAATCTGGGCCTCATCAGGACCTGGTGAATCTACTCCTCAGTTAGGCCTCGTCTGGACCTTGTGACTCTTTTCCCACCTGGCATCAATGGGACATGGTTACTCTGTTCCCCACCTGGGCCTCACCTGGACATGATAACTTTGCTCCGCACTTTGTTCTCAACTGGTCCTGATGACTCTGGTCCCCCCATTAGGCCTCAATCTGGACCTGGTGAATGTGGTCCTCACCTGGGTCTCACCTGGAACTGTTGATCTCGTTCCCACCTGTAATACACCTGGACCTGGTTACTGGTTTTCTTGTAGACTCACATTTACCTGGTGACTCCGGTCCCCACTAGAGCCTCTCCTGGATCTGGTGACTCTGGTCTGCAGGTTGGCCTCACATGGACCTGGTGAGTGCGGTTGCCACCTGGGCCTAACCCGTACCTGATGACTCAGGTCCCCACGTGGGCCTCTTGGACCTGGTGAATCTGGTCCTTACCTGGTCCTCCCCCAGACCCGGGGACTCTGGTCACCACCTGGTTCTCACCTGGACCTGGTGAATCTGGTCCCCATCTGGGCCTCACCCAGTCCTTGTGAGTTTGTTCCCCACCTGGACCTGATTGCTGTGGACACCTTCTGGGGCTCACCTGGAACTGGTGACTCTGATACTAACTGGGCCTCACCCAGATCTGGTGACTCTGGTCCTCACCTGTGGACCATTATGAACTGGATACACTGTTCCACACGTGAGCCTCACCTGGACTTGATGACTCTGGATCCCCTCTGGGCCTCAGCCTGACATGGTTACTCTGGTCCCCATCTGGATTTCACCTAGACCAGGTGAATCTGGTACCCCTCTAGGCCTCAACTTGACCTCGTGACACTGGTCCTCAACTGGGCCTCACCGGAACCTAGTGAATATGCTCCCCATCTGCGCCGCTTCTGGGCATGGTGACTCTGGTTTTACCTGGGCATCCTCGGGAAATGGTTACTGTATTCCCCACTGGGACTGACCTGGTTCTGGTAACTCTGATCCTGACTTTGGCCTCTTCTGTACCAGGTGACTCTGGCTAAACCTGGACCTCACCTGTAACTTGTGACTCTGATCCTAAGCATGGCCTCACCTGACCTGGTGACTGTGGTTCCCATCGGGACCTCACCTGGACCTCAGGTCTCTGGTTCCACCTGGGCCTCACCAGGACCTGGTGTCTCTGGTACCCACCTGGGTAGCATCAGGATATGGTTACACTGTTCACTAACAGTGACCCAGCCTGACCTATTAACTCTGGTCTACACCAGGGCCACACCTGGACATGGTGACACTGGTTCCCACCTGGGTCTCACCTGGACATGGTGAGTCGGATCCCCACCTGGCCCTCACATGTAACTGGTGATTCGCGTTCCCATATGGACATCATGTGGACCTGGTGGCTGCAGAGTTTCTAGTTTCTCATTTACCTCGTGACTCTGTCTCCTCCAGGGCCTCACCGGGACCTGGTGAGTGTGGTTGACACCTGCACCTCACCTGGACTTCGTGATTCTGCTCTGCACCTGAGACTACCCTGGATCTGGTGACTGTGGTCCCCACCTGGGCTTCACCTGGATTTGGAGACTCCGGTCCCCATCTGGGCCTCACCTGGCCCTGTTGACCTCTGTCCTCAACTGGGCAAAATGGGGACCAGGTGAGTGTGTTCCACAACTGGACCTCACCTGGACCATGTGACTCTGGTTCCCCTCTGGGTCTCACCATGCACTAGTGACTGTGAACCCCACTTTGGCTTTACTGGGACCTGCTGACCCTGGTTGCCACCTACGCCTGACCTCGAACTGTTGACTCTGGTTCTTTCAAGGGCCTCCCCTGTACCTGGTGATCCTGGTACCCACCTGGGCCTCACCTGGACGTAGTGACTCTTGTCACCACCGGGGACTCACCTGGACCTGCTTACTGTGTTCCACTACTGGGACTCAAGTAGACCTGTTCACCATGGTCCCGAAGCCGGACTCACATGGACGTGTTGCCTCTAATCTCCACCAGGGCCTCACGTGTACCTGGTAACTCTGGTCCTCACCTGGGCCTCATCTGGACCTAGTGACTCTGGTCCCCATCTGGGCTTCACCTGGATCTGGTGACTCTGGTCCCCACCTGGAATTCACCTGGATCTGGTGACCCTGGTCCCCACATGGACCTCACCTGGATCTGGTGACTCTGGTCCTCAGTATGGCCTCACCAGGACCTGGTGTCTCTCATCCCCACTTTGACCTAACTCAGAACTACCGAATCTTGCCCGATCTAGGCCGCACCCAGACCTGATGACTCTTGTCCCCAGCTATGCCTTAATTCGACCTGATGAATCTGGTCCTCACGGGGGCCTCACATGGACCTGGGACTCAGCTGGATAGAGTCGCTCTGGTTCCCACAAGGGGCTCACCTGATACTGCTGACTGTGGTCTTATTCTATGCCTCACCAAGACCTAGTGATTCTGTTCCCCATCTGGGACTCCATGGCCATAGTGACTCTGGTACTCACCCAGGCATCATTGGGACCTGGATACTCTATTCCACACTGGGCCTCACTTTGACCAGGGACCTCTGGTCCCATTCTGGGCCTCAAACTAAAGTGGTTACTCTGCTTCCCTCTCTGGGACTCACACTTACCTGGTTACTCGGGTTACCCCTTGGGCTTCACTTGCGCCTGGTGAATCTGGTCCTTAGCTGGTCCGCACCTGGATGTGGTGACTGGTCGCCACCTGGGCTTCACCTGGACTTGGTAAATCCTGTTGCCACCTGCGTCTCACCTGGACTTTGTGTCTGTGGTCCCACCTGGACCTCACCGGGATCTGGTGTCTCTGGTTCCCATATGGGGCTCTCCTGGACCTGGTTACTGTGGTCTCCATCTGGCCTCACCTGGGACACAATGACTCTGATCCATATTTGGGCCTCTCCTGGACCTGTTGACTCTGGTCCTTACCTGGGCATCATTGGGACTTGGATACTCTCTTATATACCTGGGCCCCACCTGGCCCTGCTGACTGTGGTCCCACATAGGCCTCACCTGGACAGGTGACTGGTTCCCACAGGGACCTCTCCTGGACCTGGTGACTCAGGTCCT
The DNA here is from genome assembly GCF_011100685.1 of Canis lupus familiaris. NCBI lineage: Eukaryota > Metazoa > Chordata > Mammalia > Carnivora > Canidae > Canis > Canis lupus. The sequence goes on along the minus strand of NW_023330828.1, from coordinate 42,090 downwards.
CATATGGGCATCATGGGACCTGGTTTCTCATTTCCACATCGGGACCTCATCTGGACCTAGTGACTCTCGTCCCCCTCTGGGCCTCACCATCACGTGGTGACTCTTGTCCCCACCTGGATATCACCAGAACCGGGTGACTCTGGTCCCCCTCTGGGACTCACCCGGAGCTGGGGACACTGGGCCTCAACTGGGCCTCAACAGGACCTGGTGAATCTACTCCTCACTTAGGCCTCATCTGGACCTTGTGACTCTTTTCCCACCTGGCATCAATAGGACACGGTTACTCTGTTCCCCACCTGGGCCTAACCTGGACACGATAACTTTGCTCCACACTTTGGCCTCAAATGGTCCTGATGACTCTCGTCCCCCCACCTAGGCCACAATCTGGACCTGGTGACTGTGGTCCCCACCAGGTTCTCACCTGGACCTGGTGACTCTCGTTCCCACAGGAACCACACCTGGACCTGGTGACTGTGGTGTTCTTGTAGACACACATTTACCTGGAGACTCTGGTCCCCACCTGGATCTGGTGACTCTTGCCTGCAGGTTGTCCTCACCTGGACCTGGTAACTCTAGTCCCTAGATGGGCATCTTCGGGACGTGGTTCCACTGCAAGGCCTGCAGGATGGCCTCACCTGGACCTGGTGTGTGGGGTTACCACTTGGGCCTCACCCATACTAGGTGACACAGGTCCCCACGTGGGTCTAACTTGGATCTGGTCTATCTGGTAATTCTGGTCACCTTCTGAGAATCACCTGGACCTGGTGAATCTGGTAAATCTGGTCACCACCTGGGAATCACGTGGACCTGGTGAATCTGGTCCCCATCTGGGCTTCACCCAGTCCTGATGACTTTGTTCCCCACCTGGACCTGATTGCTGTGGACTCCTTCTTGACCTCACCTGGAACTGGTGACTCTGATCCTAACTGGGCCTCACCCAGATCTGGTGACTCTGGTCCTCACCTATGGACAATTATGACCTGGATACTCTCTTCCACACCGGAGTCACACCTGCACATGATGACTCTGGAACCTCTCTAGGCCTCACCCTGACCTGGTGACTCTGGTCCCCATCTGGATTTCACCTGGTCCAGGTGATTCTGGTACCCCTCTAGGGTCAACCAGATCTGGTGACTCTGGTCCTCACCTGGGCCTCACATGGACCTAGTGAATGTAATCCATCTGGGCCTCATTTGGACCTGGAATTCTGGTCCCTACCTGGGCATCATCGGAACATGGTTACTCTGCATTGCCTGCAGGTTGGCCTCACCTGGACCTGGTGAGTGGGGTTGCCACCTGGGCCTCGCCCATACCTTGTGACTCAAGTCCCCACAGGGGCCTCTTGGACCTGGTGAATCTTCTCCTTACCTGGTCCTCCCCCAGACCGGGGACTCTGGTCACCACCTGGGCCTCACCTGGACCTGGTGAATCTGTTCCCCATCTGGGCCTCACCCAGTCTTTGTGACTTTGTTCCCACATGGACCTGATTGCTGTGGAATCTTTCTTGGCCTAACCTGAAACTGGTGACTCTGATCCTATTGTGCGTCTCCCAGATCTGGTGAGTCTGGTCCTCACCTTGGCATCATTGATAACTGGTTACTCTGTTCCACACCTGAGCCTCACCTGGACATGATGACTCTGGAACCTCTCTGGGACTCACTCTGACCTGGTGACTCTGGTCCCCATCTGGATGTCACCTGGACCAGGTGATTCTGGTACCCCTCTAGGGCTCAAGGTGATCTGGTGACTCTGGTCCTCAACTGATAATCACCTGGACCTAGTGAATATACCCCATCTGGGCCTCATTTGGACCTGGTGACTCTGGTCCCTACCTGGGCATCATCGGGATATGGTATCACGGCATGGCCTGCAGGTTGGCCTCACCTGGACCTGGTGAGTGGGGTTGTCCTCAACTGGGCAAAATTGGGACCCGGTGACTGTGTTCCACAAGTGGCCTCACCTGGACCAAGTGACTCTGGTCCCCCTCTGGGGGTCACCGTGCCCTAGTGACTGTGAACCCCACTTTGGCCTGACTTGGACCTGCTGACCCTGGTTGCCACCTGCTCCTGACCTCGAACTGTTGACTCTGGTTCTTTCAAGGGCCTCCCCTGGACCTGGTGATCCTGGTCCCCACCTGGGCCTCACTGGACGTGGTGACCCTTGTCACCACCGGGGACTCACCGGAACCTGCTTACTGTGTTCCACACCTGGGCCTCAAGTAGACCTGTTGACCATGGTCCCCAAGCCAGACTCACATGGACATATTGCCTCTGATCCCCACCGGGGCCTCACGTGTACCTGGTAACTCTGGTCCTCACCTGGGCCTCATCTGGACCTAGTGACTCTGGTCCCCACCTGGACTTCACCTGGAACTGGTGACTCTAGTCCACCCCAGGACCTCTCCTGGACCTGGTGACTCCTTTCCAGCATGGACCTCATGTGGATCTGGTGACTCTGGTCCTCAGTTTGGCCTCACCTGGACTTGGTGTCTCTCGTCCCCACTTTGACCTAACTCAGAACTGCTGAATCTTGACCCACCTAGGCCGCACTCAGACCTGGTGACTCTTGTCCCCAGCTATGCCTCAATTCGACCTGATGAATCTGGTCCTCACGTGGGCCTCACATGTACCTGGGACTCAGCTGGATAGAGTGGCTCAGGTTCCCACAAGGGGCACACCTGATACTGCTGACTGTGGTCTTATTCTATGCCTCACCAGGACGTAGTGATTCTGTTCCCCATCTGGGCCTGCATGGCCCTAGTGCCTTTGGTCCTCACCCAGGCAGCATTGGGTGATGGACCCAATGATCCTCACCCTGGATACTCTATTCCACACCTGTGCCTCACTTTGACCAGGGACTTCTGGTCCCATTCTGGGCCTCAAACTAAACTGGTTACTCTGGTTCCACTCTGGGCCTCACCCTTACCTGGTGACTCTGGTCACCCCTTGGGCATCAATAGGGCCTGGTGAATCTGGTCCTTAGCTGGTCCGCACATGGATCTGGTAACTGGTCGCAACCTGGGCCTCACCTGGACTTGGTGAATCCTGTTGCCACCTGTGCCTCACCTGGACCTTGTGACTGTGGTCCCACCTGGACCTCACCTGGATCTGGTGGCTCTGGTTCCCATATGGGGCTCTCCTGGACCTGGTTCCTGTGGTCTCCAACTGGCCTCACTTGGAACACAATGACTCTGAACAATATTTGGGCCTCTCCTGTACCTGTTGACTCTGGTTCTTACTTGGGCATCATTGGGAGCTGGATACTCTGTTATATACCTGGGCCTCACCTGGACGTGGTGACCCTTGTAACCACGGGGGACTCACCTGGACCTGCTTACTGTGTTCCACACCTGGGTCTCAAGTGGACCTGTTGATCATGGTCCCCAAGCCGGCCTCACATGGACCTGTTGCCTCTGATCCCCACCGGATCCTCACGTGTACCTGGTAACTCTGGTCCTCACCTGGGCCTCATCTGCACCTAGTGACTCTGGTCCCCACCTGGGCTTCACCTCGATCTGGTGACTCTGGTCCCCACCTGGACTTCACCTGGATCTAGTGACTCTGGTTCCCACCTGGACCTCTCCTGGACCTGGTGACTCTCTTTCCAACATGGACCTCACCTGGATCTGGTGACTCTGGTCCTCAGTTTGGCCTCACCTGGACCTGGTGTCTCTCGTCCCCACTTTGACCTAACTCAGAACTGCTGAATCTTGCCCCACCTAGGCCGCACACAGACCTGGTGACTCTTGTCCCCAGCTATGCCTCAAATTGACCTGGTGAATCTGGTCCTCACGTGGGCTTCACATGGACCTGGGACTCAGCTGGATAGAGTGGCTCTGGTTCCCACAAGGGGCTCACCTCATACTGGTGACTGTGGTCTTTTTCTGTGACTCACCAGGACCTAGTGATTCTGTTCCCCATCTGGGCCTGCATGGCCCTAGTGACTCTGGTCCTGACCCAGGCATCATTGGGACCTGGATACTCTATTCCACACCTGGGCCTCACTTTGACCACGGACCACTGGTCCCATTCTGGGCCTCAAACTAAACTGGTTACTCTGGTTCCCCTTCTGGGCCTCACCCTTACCTGGTAAATCTGGTCACCCCTTGGGCTTCACTTGGGCCTGGTGAATCTGGTCCTTAGCTGGTCCGCACATGGATCTGGTGACTGTTCGCCACCTGGGCCTCACATGGACTTGGTGAATCCTGTTGCCACCTGCACCTCACCGGGACCTTCTGACTCTTTTCCCACCTGGCATCAATGGGACATCGTTACTCTGTTCCCCACCCGGGCCTCACCTGGACATGATAACTTTGCTCCACACTTTGGCCTCAACTGGTCCTGATGACGCTGGTCCCCCCACCTAGGCCTCAATCTGGACCTGGTGACTGTGGTCCCCACCTCTTTCTCACCTGGACCTGGTGTCTCTCGTTCCCACATGAACCACACCTGGACCTGGTGATGGTGGTGTTCTTGAAGACACACATTTACCTGGTGACTCCGGTCCCCACTAGGGCCTCACCTGGATCTGGTGACTCTGGCCTGAAGGTTGTCCTCACCTGGACCTGGTGAGTGGGGTTGCCACCCCATACCTGGTGACTCAGTTACACACGTGGGCCTCTTGGACCTGTTAATCTGGTCGTTAACTGGTCCTCTCCCAGACCCGGGGACTCTGGTCCCCAACTGGGCCTCATCTGGACCTGTGAATCTGGTCCCAACTGGGCCTCACCCAGTCCTGGTGAATTTGTTCCCCATCTGAATCTGACTGCTGTGGACTCTTTCTTGGCCTCACCGGGAACTGGTGACTCTGATCCTATCTGCGCGTCACCCAGACCTGGTGACTCTGGTCCCTACCTGGGCATCATCGGGACATGGTTCCACATATGGCCTGCAGTTTGGCCTCACCTGGACCCGGTAACTCTAGTTGCTACCTGGGCATCATCGGGACATGGTTCCTCTGCATGGCCTGCAGGTTGGGCTCACCTGGACCTGGTGAGTGGCGTTGTCACCTTGGCCTCACCCATGCCTGGTGACACAGGTCCCCACGTGGGCCTCACTTGGACCTGGTGAATCTGGTCCTTACCTGGTCCTCACCCGAAACTCCTAAATCGGGTCACCACCTGGGAATCACCTGAACCTGGTTAATCTGGTCCCCATCTGGTCCTCATCTAATCCTGGTGACTAAGTCACCCCACCTGGACCTGATTGCTGTGGACTCCTTCTTGGCCTCACCTGGAACTGGTGACTCTGATCCTAAGCATGGCCTCACCTGACCTGGTGACTGTGGTTCCCATCAGGACTTCACCCGTACCTCATGTCTCTGGTCCCACCTGGGCCTCACCATGACCTGGTGTCTCTCGTACCCACCTGGGTAGCATTAGGTTATGGTTACACTGTTCACTAACAGTGACCCAGCCGGACCTATTAACTCTGGTCTTCACCTGGGCCACACCTGGACATGGTGACACTGGTTCCCACCTGGGTCTCACCTGGACATGGTGAGTCGGATCCCCACCTGGTCCGCATTTGTAACTGGTGATTCTCGTTCCCACATGGACATCATGTGGACCTGGTGGCTGCAGTGTTTCTAGCTTCTCATGTACCTCGTGACTCTGGTCCCTCCAAGGACTCACCGGGACCTGGTGTGTGTGGTTGCCACCTCCGCCTCACCTGGACCTGGTGATTCTGATCTGCACCTGAGACTAACCTGGATCTGATGACGTGGTCCCCACCTGGGCTTCACCTGGATTTGGGGACTCCGGTCCCCACCTGGGCCTCACCTGGCCCTGTTGTCCATGGTCCTCACCTGGGCAAAATCGGAACCGGTGACTGTGTTCCACAACTGGACCTCACCTGGACCACATGACTCTGGTCCCCTCTGCGTCTCACCGATCCCTAGTGACTATGAAACCCACTTTGGCCTGACTTGGACCTCCTGACACTTGTTGCCACCTGCGCCTGACCTCGAACTGTTGACTCTGGTTATTTCAAGGTCCTCCCCTGTTCCTGGTGATCCTGGTCCCACCAGGGCCTCATCGGGACATGGTGACACTTTTCAACACGGAGGACTCACCTGGACCTGCTTACTATGTTCCACTCCTGGGCCTCAAGTAGACCTGTAGACCATGGTCCCCAAGCCGGCCTCACATAGACCTGTTGCCTCTGATCCCCACCGAGGCCTCACGTGTACCTGGTAACTCTGGTCCTCACCTGGGCCTCAACCGGACATAGTGACTCTGGTCCACAACTGGGCTTCACGTGATCTGGTGACTATGGTCCACACCTGGACCTCTACTGGACCTGGTGACTCTCTTTCCAACATGGACCTCACCTGGATCTGGTGACTCTGGTCCTCAGTTTGGCCTCACCTGGACCTGGTGTCTCTCGTCCCCATTTTGACCTAACTCAGAACTGCTGAATCTTGACCCACCTAGGCCGCACCCAGACCTGGTGACTCTTGTCCCCAGCTATGCCTCAATTCGACCTGATGAATCTGGTCCTCTCGTGGGCCTCACATGGGCCTGTGACTCAGCTGGATAGAGTGGCTCTGGTTCCCACAAGGGGCTCACCTGATACTGCTGACTGGGGTGTGTTTCTATGCCTCACCAGGACCTAGTGATTCTGTTCCCCATCTGGTCCTGCATGGCCCTAGTGACTCTGGTCCTCACCCAGGCATCACTGGGATCTGGATACTCTATAACCCACATGAGCCTCACTTTGACCAGGGACCTCTGGTCCCATTCTGGGCCTCAAACAAAATGGTTACTATGGTTCCCCCTCTGGGCCTCACCCTTACCTGGTGACTCTGGTCACCCCTTGGGGTTCACTTGGGCCTTGTGTCTGGTCCTTAGCTGGTCCGCACCTGGATGTGGTGACTTGTCGCCACCTGGGCTTCACCTGGACTTGGTGAATCCTGTTGCCACCTGCACCTCACCTGGACCTTGTGACTGGCCACACCTGGACCTCACCTGGATCTGGTGGCTCTGGTTCCCATATTGGGCTCTCCTGGACCTGGTTCCTGTGGTCTCCATCTGGCCTCACCTGGAACACAATGACTCTGATCCATATCTGGACCTCTCCTGGACCTGTTGACTCTGGTCCTTACCTAGGCATCATTGGGACCTGGATACTCTCTTATATACCTGGGCCTCACCTGGACCTGGTGACTGTGGTCCCACTTGGGCCTCACCTGGACGAGGTGACTGGTTCCCACAGGGACCTCACCTGGACCTGGTGACTCAGGTCCTCATATGGGCATCATGGAACCTGGTTTCTCAGTTCCACATCGGGGCCTCACCTGGACCTAGTGATTCTCTTCCCCCTCTGGGCCTCTTCCTGACGTGCTGACTCTGGTTCCCACCTGGATATCACCAGAACCGGGTGACTCTGGTCCCCCTCTGGGACTCACCCGGAGCTTGGGACACTGGTCCTCAGCTGGGCCTCAACAGGACCTGGTGAATCTACTCCTCACTTAGACCTCGTCTGGACCTTGTGACTCTTTTCCCACCTGGCATCAATGGGACATGGTTACTGTGTTCCCCACCTGGGCCTCACCTGGACATGATAACTTTGCTCCACACTTTGGCCTCAACTGGTCCTGATGACTCTGGTCCCCCCACCTAGGCCTCAATCTGGACCTGGTGACTGTGGTCCCCACCTCTTTCTCACTTGGACCTGGTGACTCTCGTTCCCAGATGAACCACACGTGGATCTGGTGACTGTGGTGTTCTTGTAGACTCACATTTACCTGGTGACTCCTGTCCCCACTAGGGACTCACCTGGATCTGGTGACTCTGGCCTGCAGGTTGGCCTCACCTGGACCTGGCGAGTGGGGTTGCCACCTGGGGCTCACCCTTACATGGTGACTATGGTCCCCATCTGGATGTCACCTTGACCAGGTGAATCTGGTACCCCTCTGGGCCTCAACTAGACCTGGTGACACTGGTCCTCAACTGGGCCTCACCGGGACCTAGTGAATATGCTCCCCACCTGTGCCTCATCTGGACCTGGTGACTCGGGGTCTACCTGGGCATCATCAGGTCATGGTTACTCTATTCCCCACTGGGACTGACCTGATCCTGGTAACTCTGGTCCTGACTTTTGGCTCTTCTGTACCAGGTGACTCTGGCTCCAACTGGGCCTCACCTGTATCTGTTGAATCTGATCCTAAGCATGGACTCACCTGACCTGATGTCTGTGGTGCCCATGGGACCTCACCTGGTCCTCATGTCTCTGGTCTCACCTGGGCCTCACCAGGACTTGGTGTCTCTCGTACCCACCTGGGTAGCATCAGGATATGGTTACACTGTTCACTAACAGTGACCCAGCCGGACCTATTAACTCTGGTCTTCACCTGGGCCACACCTGTACATGGTGACACTGGTTCCCACCTGGGTCTCACCTGAACATAACATGGTGAGTCGGATCCCCACAGGGTCCTCTCCTCTAACTGGTGATTCTCGTTCCCACATGGACATCATGTGGACCTGGTGGCTGCAGTGTTTCTACCTTCTCATGTACCTCGTGACTCTGGTCCCCACCAGGGCCTCACCGGGTCCTGGTGAGTGTGGTTGCCACCTGCACCTCACCTGGAACTGGTGATTCTGGTCTGCAACTGAGACTACCCTGGATCTGATGACTGGGGTCCCAACCTGGGCTTCACCTGGATTTGGGCACTCCGATTCCCATCTGGGCCTCACCTGGCCCTGTTGACCATAGTCCTCAACTGGGCAAAATTCGGACCCGGTGACTGTGTTCCACACCTGGACCTCACCTGGACCAGTTTACTCTGGTCCCCCTCTGGGTCTCACCGTTCTCTAGTGACTCTGAACCCCACTTTGGCCTGACTTGGACCTGCTGACCCTGTTTGCCACCTGCGCCTGACCTCGCACTGTTGACTCTGGTTCTTTCAAGGGCCTCCCCTGTACCTGGTGATCCTGGTGCCCACCTGGGCCTCACCTGGACCTGGTGACTCTTGTCACCACCGGGGACTCACTTGGACCTGGTTACAGTGTTCCACACTGGGCCTCAAGTAGAACTCTTGACCATGGTCCCCAAGCCTGCCTCACATGGACCTGTTGCCTCTGATTCCTACCGGCGCCTCACGTGTACCTGGTAACTCTGGTCCTCACCTGGGCCTCATCTGGACCTAGTGACTCTGGTACCCATCTGGGCTTCACCTGGATCTGGTGACTCAGGTCCCCACCTGGACCTCTCCTGGACCTGGTGACTCTCTTTCCAACATGGACCTCACCTGGATCTGGTGACTCTGGTCCTCAGTTTGGCCTCACCTGGACCTGGTGTCTCTCGTCCCCACTTTGACCTAACTCAGAACTGCTGAATCTTGCCCCACCTAGGCCGCACCCAGACCTGGTGACTCTTGTCCCCAGCTATGCCTCAATTCGACCTGATGAATCTGGTCCTCACGTGGGCCTCACATGGACCTGGGACTCAGCTGGATAGAGTGGCTCTGGTTCCCACAAGGGGCTCACCTGCTACTGCTGAATGTGGTCTTATTCTATGTCTCACCAGGACCTAGTGATTCTGTTCCCCATCTGGGCCTGCATGGCCCTAGGTACTCTGGTCCTCACCTAGGCATCATTGGGTCCTGGATACTCTATTACACACCTGGACCTCACTTTGACCAGTGACCTCTTGTCCCATTCTGGGCCACAAACTAAACTGGTTACTCTGGTTACACTTTGGGCCTCACCCTTCCTGGTGACTCTAGGCACCCCTTGGGCTTCACTTGGCCCTGGTGAATCTAGTCCTTAGCTGGTCCACACCTGGATCTGGTGACTGGTCGCCACCTGCGCCTCACCTGGGCTTGGTGAATCCTGTTGCCATCTGCGCCTCCCCTGGACCTTGTGACAGTGTTCCCACCTGGACCTCACCTGGATCTGGTGGCTCTGGTTCCCATATGGGGCTCTCCTGGACCTGGTTCCTGTGGTCTCCATCTGGCCTCACCTGGAACACAATGACTCTGATCCATATTTGGGCCTCTCCTGGACCTGTTTACTCTGTCCTCACCTTGGCATTATTGGGACCTGGATACACTCTTATATACCTGGGCCTCAGCTGGACCTGGTGACTGTGGTCCCACCTGGCCTCAGCTGGACGAGGTGACTGGTTCCCACAGGGACCTCACCTGGACCTGGTGACTCAGGTCCTCATATGGGCATCATGGTTCCTGCTTTCTCAGGTCCACATTGGGGCCTCACCTGGACCTAGTGATTCTCGTCCCCCTCTGGGCCTCACCCTGACGTGGTGACTCTGGTCCCCACCTGGATATCACCAGAACCGGGTGACTCTGGTTCCCCTCTGGGACTCACCCAAAGCTGGGGACACTGGTCCTCACCTGGGCCTCAACAGGACCTGATGAATCTACTCCTCACTTAGACCTCGTCTGGACCTGTGATTCTTTTCCCACCTGACATCAATGGGACATGGTTACTCTGTTCCCCAACTCGGCCTCACCTGGATATGATAACTTTGCTCCACACTTTGGCCTCAACTGGTTCTGATGAATCTGGTCCCCACACCTAGGCCTCAATCTGGACCTGGTAACTGTGGTCTCCACCTGGGTCTCTCCTGGACCTCGTGACTCTTGTTCCTACATGAAACACACCTGGACCTGGTGACTGTGGTGTTCTTGTAGACTCACATTTACCTAGTGACTCTGGTCCCCACTGGGCCTCACGTGGATCTGGTGACTCTGGCCTGCAGGATGGCCTCACCTGGACCTGGTGAGTGGGGATGCCACCTAGGACACACCCATACCTGGTGACTCAGGTCCCCACGTGTGCCTCTTGGACCTGGAGAATCTGGTCCTTACCTGGTCCTCTACTAGACCCGGGACTCCGGTCACCACCTGGACCTCACCTGGACCTGGTGAGTGAATCTGGTCTCCATCTGGGCCTCACCCATTCCTGGTGACTTTGTTCCCCACCTGGACCTGATTGCTGTGGACTCTTTCTTGGCCTTACCTGGAACTGGTGGCTCTGATCCTATCTGAGCGTCACCGAGACCTAGTGACTCTGGTCCTCACCTGGGCATCATTGGTACCTGGTGACGCTGTTCCACACCTGAGCCTCACCTGGACATGATGACTCTGGAACCTCTCTGGGCCTCAACCTGACCTGGTGACTATTGTCCCCATCTGGATGTCAACTGGACCAGGTGATACTTGTACCATTCTAATACTCAACCAGATCTGGTGACTCTGGTCCTCAACTGGGCCTCACCTGGACCTAGTGAATATGCTCCAACTTGGCCTCATTTGGACCTGGTGACTCTGGTCCCTTCCTGGGCATCATCGGGACATGGTTCAGCTGCATGGCCTTCAGGTTGGCCTCAGCTGGACCTGGTAACTCTGGTCCCTACCTGGGCATCATCGGGACATTGTTCCTCTACATGGCCTGCAGGTTGGCCTCACATGGAGCTGGTGAGTGGGGTTGGCACCTGGGCCTCACACATACATGGTGACACAGCTCACCCGTGGGCCCAGTTTGACCTGGTGATTCTCGTCCTTACCTGGTCCTCACCCGTACCTGGTAACCCTGGTCACCATCTGGGAATCACCTGGACCTGGTGAATCTGGTCCCCATCTGGTCGGCACCCAGTCCTGGTGACTTTGTTCCCCTCTGGACCTGATTGCTGTGGACTCCTTCTTGGCCTCAACTGGAAGTGGTGACTCTGATCCTACCTGGGCCTCACCCAGATCTGGTGACTCTGGTAATCACCTGTGGACCATTATGACCTGGATACTCTGTTAAACACCTGAGCCTCACCTGGACATGATGACTTTGGATCCCCTCGGGGTCTCACCCTGACATGTGACACTGGTCCCCATCTGGATGTCACCTAGACCAGGTGAATCTGTTACCCCTCTAGGGCTCAAATAGACCCGGTGACACTGGTCCTCAACTGGGTGTCACCGAGACCTAGTGAATATGCTCCCCACCTGCGCCTCATCTGGACCTGGTGACGCTGGGTCTACCAGGGCATCATCGGGACATGTTTACTCTGTTCCCCACTGGGAATGACCTGATCCTGGTAACTCTGGTCCTGATTTTGGCCTCTTCTCTACCAGGTGACTCAGGCTCCACCTGGGCCTCACCTGTAACTGGTGACTCTGATCCAAAGCATGGCCTCTCCTGACCTGGTGACTGTGGTCCCCATCGGGACCTCCCCTGGACCTCATGTCTCTGGTCCCACCTGGGCCTCACCAGGACCTGGTGTCTCTGGTACCCACCTGGGTGGCATCAGGATATGGTTACACTGTTCACTAACAGTGACCAAGCCGGACCTATTAACTCTGGTCTTCACCTGGACCACACCTGGACATGGTGACACTGGTTCCCACCTGGGTCTCACCTGGAAATGGTGAGTCAGATACCCACCTGGTCCTAACCTATAACTGGTGATTCTCGCTCCCACATGGACATAATGTGGACCTGGTGGCTGCGGTGTTTCTAGTTTGTCATGTACCTTGTGACACTGGTCCACACCAGGGCCTCACCGGGACCTGGTGATTGTGTTTGCCACCTGCACCTCACCTGGACCTGGTGATTCTGGACTGCACCTGAGACTACCCTGGATCTGGTGACTGTGGTCCCCACCTTGGTTTCACCTGGATTTGGGGACTCTGGTCCCCATCTGAGCCTCACCTGGCCCTGTTGACCATGGTCCTCAACTGGCCAAAATTGGAACGCGGTGACTGTGTTCCACAACTGGACCTCACCTGGACCACGTGACTCTGGTGCCCCTCTGGGTCTCACCATTCCCTAGTGACTGTGAACCCCACTTTCCCCTTACTTGGACCTGCTGACCCTGGTTGAAACCTGCGCCTGACCTCGAACTGTTGACTCTGGTTCTTTCAAGGGCCTCCCCTGTACCTGGTGTTCCTGGTCCCCACCTGGGCTTCACATGGATCTGGTGACTCAGGTCCCCACCTGGACTTCACCTGGATCTGGTGACTCTGGACCCCACCTGGACCTCTCCTGGACCTCGTGACTCTCTTTCCAACATGGACCTCCCCTGGATCTGGTGACTCTGGTCCTCAGTTTGGCCTCACCTGGTCCTGGTGTCTCTCGTTCCCACTTGGACCTAACTCAGAACTGCTGAATCTTGCCCCACCTAGGCCGCACCCAGACCTGGTGACTCTTGTCCCCAGCTATGCCTCAATTCGACCTGATGAATCTGGTCCTCACGTGGGACTCACCTGGTCCTGGTACTCAGCTCGATAGTGTGGCTCTGGTTCTCACAAGGGGCTCACCTGATACTGGTGAATGTGTTCTTATTCTATGCCTCACCAGGACCTAGTGATTCTGTTCCCCATCTGGGTCTGCATGGCCCTAGTGACTCTGTTCCTCACCCAGGCGTCACTGGGACCTGGATACTCTATTCCACACCTGGGCCTCTCTTTGACCAGGGACCTCTGGTCCCATTCTGTGCCTCAAACTAAACTGCTTACTCTGGTTCCCCCTCTGGGCCTCACCCTTACCTGGTGACTCTGGTCACCCGTTGTGCTTCACTTGGGCCTGGAGAATCTGGTCCTTAGCTGTTCCACACCTGGATCTGGTGACTGGTCGCCACCTGGGCCTCACCTGGACTTGGTGAATCCTGTTGCCTCCTGCGCCTCACCTGGACCTTATGACTGTGGTCCCACCAGGACCTCACCTGGACGAGGTGACTGGTTCCGACAGGGACCTCACCTGGACCTTGTGACTCAGGTCCTCATATGGGCATCATGGGACCTGGTTTCTCAGTTCCACATCGGGGCCTCACCTGGACCTAGTGATTCTTGTCCCCCTCTGGGCCTCACCCTGACGTGGTGACTCTGGTTCCCACCTGGATATCACCAGAACCGGGTGACCCTGGTCCCCCACTGGGACTCACCTGGAGCTGGGGACACTGGTCCTCAGCTGATCCTCAACAGGACCTGGTGAATCTACTCCTCACTTAGGCCTCGTCTGGACCTTGTGTCTCTTTTCCCACCTGTCATCAATGGGACATGGTTACTCTGTTCCCCACCTGGGCCTCACCTGAACATGATAACTTTGATCCACACTTTGGCCTCAACTGCTCCTGATGACTCTCGTCCCCCCTCCTAGGCCTCACTCTGGACCTGGTGACTGTGGTCCACACCTGGGTCTCACCTGGGCCTGGTGACTCTCGTTCCCACATGAACCACACCTGGACCTGGTAACTGTGGTGTTCTTGAAGACTCACATTTACCTGGTGACACCGGTCCCCACTTGGGCCTCACCTGGATCTGCTGACGGTGGCTTGCAGGTTGGTCTCACCTGGACCTGGTGAGTGGGGTTGCCACCTGAGCTTCACCTATACCTGGTGACTCAGGAACCCACGTGGTTCTCTTGGACCTGGTGAATCTGCTCCTTACATGGTCCTCTCCCAGACCCGGGGATTCTGGTCACCACCTGGGCCTCCCCTGGACCTGGTGAATCTCTTCCCCATCTGGGACTCTACCAGTCCTGGTGACTTTGTTCCCCACCTGGACCTGATTGCTTTGGACTCTTTCTTGGCCTCACCTGGAACTGGTGACTCTTATCCTCTCTGCGCGTGACTCAGGCCTGGTGACTCTGGTCCTCACCTGGGCAACATTGGTACTTGGTGACTCTGTTCCACACCTGAGCCTCACCTGGACATGATGACTCTGGAACCTCTCTGGCCTCACCCTGACCTGGTGACTCTGGTCCCCATCTGGATGTCACCTGGACCAGGTGATTCTGGTACCCCTCTAGGCCTAAAGAAGATCTGGTGTCTCTGGTCCTCAACTTGGCCTCGGCTGGACCTAGTGAATATGCTCCATCTTGGCCTCATTTGGACCTGGTTACTCTGGTCCCTACCTGGGCATCATGGGGACCTGGTTTCACTGTATGGCCTGCAGGTTGGCCTCACCTGGACCTGGTAACTCTGGTCCTCTACTGGGCCTCAACGGGACGTAGTGAATATGCTCCCCAACTTCGCCTCATCTGGACATGGTGACTCTGGCTCCACCTGGGCCTCACCTGTAACTGGTGACTCTGATCCTAAGCATGGCCTCACCTGACCTGGTGACTGTGGTTCCCATCGGGACCTCACCTGGACCTCATGTCTCCGGTCCCACCTGGGCCTCACCAGGACCTGGTGTCTCTGCTACCCACCTGGGTAGCATCAGGATATGGTTACACTGTACACTAACAGTGACCCAGCCGGACCTATCAACTCTGGTCTTCACCTGGGCCACTCCTGCACATGGTGACACTCGTTCCCACCTGTGTCTCACCTGGAAATTGTGAGTCAGATCCCCACCTGGTCCTAAACTGTAACTGGTGATTCTCATTCCCACATGGATATCATGTGGACCTGGTGGCTGCAGTGTTTCTAGTTTGTCATGTACCTCGTGACTCTGGTCCCCACCAGGGCCTCACCGGGACCTGGTGAGAGTGGTTGCCAACTGCACCTCACCTGGACCTGCTGATTCTGGTCTGCACCTGAGACTACCCTGGATCTGGTGACTGTTGTCCCCACCTGGGCTTCACCTGGATTTGGGGACACCGGTCCCCATCTTGGCCTCACCTGGCCCTTTTGACCATGGTCCTCAACTGGGCAAAATTGGGACGCGGTAACTGTGTTCCACAACTGAACCTCACCTGGACCACGTGACTCTGGTGCCCCTCTGGGTCTCACCGTGCCCTAGTTACTGTGAACCCCACTTTGGCCTGACTTGGACCTGCTGACCCTGGTTGCCACCTGCGCCTGACCTCGAACTGATGACTCTGGTTCTTTCAAGGGCCTCCCCTGTACCTGGTGATCCTGGTCCGCAACTGGGCCTCACCTGGATGTGGTGACCCTTGTCACCACCGAGGACTCACCTGGACCTGCTTACTGTGTTCCACACCTGGGTCTCAAGTAAACCTGTTGACCATGGTCCCCAAGCCGGCCTCACATGGACCTGTTGCCTCTGATCTCCACCGGGGCCTCACGTGTACCTGGTAACTCTGGTCCTCGCCTTGCCCTCATCTGGACCTAGTGACTTTGGTCCCCACCTGTGCTTCACCTGGATCTGGTGACTCGGGTCCCCACCTGGACCTCACCTGGATCTGGTGACTCTGGTCCTCAGTTTGGCCTCACCTGGACCTGGTGTCTCTCGTCCCCACTTTGACCTAACTCAGAACTGCTGAATTTGACCCGCCTAGGCCGCATCCAGACCTGGTGACTCTTGTCCCCAGCTGTGCCTCAATTCGACCTGATGAATCTGGTCCTCACGTGGGCCTCACATGGACCTGGGACTCACCTGGATAGAGCGTCTCTGGTTCCCACAAGGGGCTCACCTGATACTGTTGACTGTGGTCTTATTCTATGCCTCACCAGGACCTAGTGATTCTGTTCCCCATCTGGGCCTGCATGGCCCTAGTGACTCTAGTCCTCACCCAGTCATCATTGGTACCTGGATACTCTATTCTACAACTAAGCCTCACTTTGTCCAGGGACCTCTGGTCCCATTCTGGTCCTTAAACTAAACTGGTTACTCTGGTTCCCGCTCTGGTCCTCACCCTTCCCTGGTGACTCTGGTCACCCCTTGGGCTTCACTTGGGCCTGGTGGGTCTGGTCCTTAGCTGGTCCGCACCTGGATCTGCTGACTGGTCGTCACCTGGACCCCACGTGTACTTGGTGAATCCTCTTGCCACCTGCGCCTCACCTGGACCTTGTGACTGTGGTCCCACCTGGACCTCACCTGGATCTGGTTGCTCGGGTTCCCATATGGGGCTCTCCTGAATCTGGTCCGTGTTGTCTCCATCTGGCCTCACCTGGCATACAATGACTCTGATACATATTTGGGCCTCTCCTGGACCTGATGACGGTGGTCCTTACCTGGGCATCACTGGGACCTGGATACTCTCTTATATACCTGGGCCTCACCTGGACCTGGTGACTGTGGTCCCACCTGGACCTCACCTGGACGAGGTGACTGGTTCCCACAGGGACCTCCCCTGGGCCTGGTGACTCAGGTCCTCATATGTGCATCATGGGACCTGTTTTCTCAGTTCCACAACGGGGCCTCACCTGGACCTAGTGATTCTCGTTCCCCTCTGGGCCTCATCCTGACGTGGTGACAATGGTCCGCACCTGACTCACACTAGAACCGGGTGACTCTGGTCCCCCTCTGGGAATCACCCAGAGATGGGGACACTGATACTCAACTGGGCCTCAACAGGACCTGGTGAATCTACTCCTCACTTAGGCCTAGTCTGGACCTTGTGACTCTTTTCCCACCTGGCATCTATGGGACATTTTTACTCTGTTCCCCACCTGGGCCTCACTTGGACATGATAAATTTGCTTCATACTTTGGCCTCAACTCGTCCCGATGACTCTGGTCCCCCCACCTAGGCCTCAATCTGGACCTGGAGACGGTCATCCACACCTGGGTCTCACCTGGACCTTGCGACTCTCGTTCCCACATGAATCACACCTGGACCTGGTGACTGTGGTGTACTTGTAGACTCACATTTACCTGGTGACTCTGGCCCCACTAGGGCCTCACCTGGATCTGGTGACTCTGGCCTGCAGGTTGGCCTCACCTGGACTTGGTTAGTGGGATGCCACCTGGGCCTCACCCATACCTGGTGACTCAGGTCCCCACGTGGGCCTCTTGGACCTGGTGAATCTGGCCCTTACCTGGTCTTCTCCCAGACCCTGGGAATCTTGTCACAATCTGGGCCTCACCTAGACCTGGTGAATCTGGTCCCCATCTGGGCCTAACCCAGTCCTGGTGACTATGTTCCCCACCTGGACGTGTTTGCTCTGGACTCTTTCTTGCCTTCACCTTGAACTGGTGACTCTGATCCTATCAGTGCTTCACCCAGACCTGGTGACTCTCGTCCTCACCTGGGCATCATTGGTACCTGGTTACTCTGTTCCACACCTGAGCCTCACCTGGACATGATGTCTCTGGGACCTCTCTGGGCCTCACCCTGACCTGGTGATCTGGTCCCCATCTGGATGTCACCTGGACCAGTTGATTCTGGAACCCCTCTAGGCCTCAACCAGATCTGGTGACTCTTGTCCTCAACTGGGCCTCACCTGGACCTAGTGAATATGCTCCATCTGGGCCTCATTTGGACCTGGTGACTCTGGTCACTCACTGGGCATCATCGGGAAATGGTTCCACTGCATGGCCTGCTGGTTTGCCTCACCTGGACCCGGTAACTCTGGTCCCTACCTTGGCATCATCGGGTCATCTTGCCCTGGGGAGTGGGGTTCCCACCTGGATCTTACCCATGCCTGGTGACACAGGTCCCAACGTGGGCCTCACTTGGACCTGGTGAATGTGGTCCTTACCTAGTCCTCACCGGGAAGTGGTAAATCTGGTCACCACCTGGGCATCACCTAGTCCTGGAGACTTTGTTCCCCACCTGGACCTGATTGCTGTGGACACCTTCTTGGCCTCACCTGGAAGTGGTAACTCTGATCCTAACTGGGCCTCTCCCATATCTGGTGACTCTTGTCCTCACCGGTGGACCATTATGACCTGGATACTCTGTTCCACACCTGAGCCTCACCTGGACATGATGACTCTAGATCCCCTCTGGGCCTCACACTGACATTGTTACTCTGGTCCCCATCTGGATGTCACCTAGACCAGGTGAATCTGGTACCCCTCTGGGCCTCAACCAGATCTGGTGACTCTGGTCCTCAACTGGGCCTCACCTGGACCTAGTGAATATGCTCCATCTGGGCCTCATTTGGACCTGGTGACTCTGGTACCTACGTGGGCAACATCGGGACATGGTTCCACATAATGGTCAGCAGGTTGGCCTCTTCTTGACCTGGTAACTCTGGTCCCTATCTGGGCATCATCGGGACACGGTTCCTCTGCATGGCCTGCAGGTTGGCGTCACCTGGACCTCGTACCTCTGGTCCCTACCTGGGCATCATCGGGACACGGTTCCTCTGCATGGCCTGCAGGTTGGCCTCACCTAGACCTGGTGAGTGGGCTTGCCACCTGGGCCTCACCCATACCTGGTGACACAGGTCTCACGTGGGCCTCACTTGGACCTGGTGAATCTGGTCCTTACCTGGTCCTCACCCGGAACTGGTAACCCTTGTCACCACCTGGGAATCACCGGGACCTGGTGAATCTGGTCCCCATCTGGGCCTCACCCATTCCTGGTGACTTTGATCCCCACCTGGACCTGATTGCTGTGGACTCCTTCTTGGCCTCAACTGGAACTTGTGACTCTGTTCCTAACTGGGCCTCACCCAGATCTGGTGACTCTGGTCCTCACATATGGACCATTATGACCTGGATACACTGTCCCACACCTGAACCTCACCTGGACATGATGATTCTGGATGCCCTCTGGGCCTCACCCTGACATGGTGACTCTGGTCCCCATCTGGATGTCCCCTAGACCAGGTGAATATGGTACCCCTCTAGGCGTCAACTAAACCTGGTGACTCTGATTCTACCTGGGCATCATTGGGACATGTTTACTGTATTACCCACTGGGACTGACCTGATCCTGGTAACTCTGGTCCTGACTTTGGCCTCTTCTGTACCAGGTGACTCTGGCTCAACCTGGGCCTCACCTGTACCTGGTGACTCTGATCCTAAGCATGGGCTCACCTGACCTGGTGACTGTGGTTCCCATCGAGACCTCACCTGGACCTCATGTCTCCGGTTACACCTGGGCCCCACCTGGGTAGCATCAGGATATGATTACACTGTTCACTAACACTCATCTAGCCTGACCTAGTAACTCTGGTCTTCACCTGGGGCACACGAGGACATGGTGACACTGGTTCCCACCTGGGTCTCACCTGGACATGGTGAGTCGGATCCCCACCTCGTCCTCACCTGTAACTGGTGATTTTCGTTCCCACATGGACATCATGTGGACCTGGTGGCTGCAGTGTTTCTAGCTTCTCATGTACCTCGTGTCTCTGGTCCCCACCGGGGCCTCTCCGGGACCGGGTGAGTGTGGTTGCAACCTGCACCTCACCTGCAGCTGGTGATTCTGGTCTGCACCTGAGACTACCCTGCATCTGGTGACTGTGGTCCCCACCTGGGCTTCACCTGGATTTGGGGACTCCGGTCCCCATCTGGGCCTCAACTGCCCCTGTTGACCATGGTCCTCACTGGGCAAAATTGGGACCCAGTGACTGAGTTCCACAACTGGACCTCACTGGACCAGGTGACTCTGGTCCCGCTCTCGGTCTCACCGTGCCCTAGTGACTGTGAACCCCACTTTGGCCTGACTTGGACCTGCTGACCCTGGTTGCCACCTGCGCCTGAACTCGAACTGTTGACTCTGGTTCTCTCAAGGGCCTCCCCTCTACCTGGTGATCCTGGTCCGCAACTGGGCCCCACCTGAACGTGGTGACCCTTGTCACCACGGGGGACTCACCAGGACCTGCTTACTGTGTTCCACACCTGGGCCTCAAGTAGACCTGTTGACCATGGTCCCCAAGGCCGCCTCACATAGACCTGTTTCCTCTGATCCCCACCGGGGCCTCACGTGTACCTGGTAACTCTGGTCCTCACCTGGGCCTCATCTGGACCTAGTGACTCTGGTCCCCACCTAGGCTTCACCTGGATGTGGTGACTCTGGTCCCCACCTGGAACTCACCTGGATCTGGTGACTCTGGTCCTCAGGTTGGCCTCACCTGGACCTGGTGTCTCTCGTCCCCACTTTGACCTAACTCAGAACTGCTGAATCTTGACCCACCTAGGCCGCACCCAGACCTGGTGACTCTTGTCCCCAGCTCTGCCTCAATTCGACCTGATGAATCTGCTCCTCACGTTGGCCTCACATGGACCTGGAACTCAGCTGGATAGAGTGGCTCTGGTTCCCACAAGGGGCTCACATGATACTGGTGACTGTGGTCCCACCTGGGCCTCACCTGGACGAGGTGACTGGTTCCCACAGGGACCTCACCTGGACCTGGTGACTCAGGTCCTCATATGGGCATCATGGGACCTGGTTTCTCAGTTCCACATCGGGACCTAACCTGGACCTAGTGATTCTCGTCCCATTATGGTCCTCACCCTGACGTGGTGACTCTGGTCCCCACCTGGATATCACCAGAACCGGGTGACTCTGGTCCCCCTCTGGGACTCACCCGGAGCTCGGGACACTGGTCCTCAACTGGGCCTCAACAGGACCTGGTGAATCTGCTCCTCACTTAGGCCTCGTCTGGATCTTGTGACTCTTTTCCCACCTGGCATCAATGGGACATGGTTAGTCTGTTCCCCACCTGGGCCTCACCTGGACATGATAACTTTGCTCCACATTTTGGCCTCAACTAGTCCTGATGACTCTGGTCCCTCGACCTAGGCGTCAATCTGGACATGATTGCTGTGGACTCCTTTTTAGCCTCAACTGGAACTGGTGAATCTGATCCAGATTGAGGATCCCCCATCTGGACCTCACCTGGCCCTGTCAATCATGGTCCTCAACTGGCAAAATTGGGACCCAGTGACTGTGATCCATCCCTGGACCTCACCTGGACCAGGTGACTCTGGTCCCCCTCTGGGTCTCACCGTGCCCTAGTGACTGTGAACCCCACTTTGGCCTGACTTGGACCTGCTGACCCAGGTTGACACCTGCGCATGACCTCGAACTGTTGACTCTGGTTCATTCAAGGGCTTCCCCTGTCCCTGGTGATCTTGGTCCCCCCCTGGGACTCACCTGGACGTGGTGACCCTTGTCACCACCGGGGACTCACCTGGACTTGGTTACTGTGTTCCACACCTGGGCCTCAAGTAGTCCTTTTGACCATGGTACCGAAGCCTGCCTCAGAGGACCTGTTTCCTCTGATTCCCACCGGGGCATCACGTGTACCTTGTAACACTGGTCCTCACTTGGGTCTCATCTGGACCTAGTTACTCTGGTCCCCACCTTGGCTTCACCTGGATCTGGTGACTCTGGTCCTCAACTGGGCCTCACGTTGACCTATTGAATATGCTCCATCTGGGCTTCATTTGGACTTGGTAACTCTCTTCCCTACCTGGGCATCATCGGGACATGGTTCCACTGCATGGCCTTTAGGTTGGCCGCCCCTGGACCTGGTAACTGTGGTTCTACCTGGGCATCATCGGGACGTGGTTACACTATTCCCAGTGGGACTGACCTGATCGTGGTGACTCTGGTCCTGACTTTCGCCTCTTCTATGCCATGTGACTCTGGTTCCCCCTGGACCTCACCTGTAAGTGGTGACTCTGATCCTAAGCATGGCCTCACCTGACCTGGTGACTGTGGTTCCCATCGGGACCTCACCTGGACCTCATGTCTCTGGTCCCACCTGGGCCTCACCAGGACCTGGTGTCTCTGGTACACACCTGGGTAGCATCAGGATATGGTTACACTGTACACTAACAGTGACCCAGCCGGACCTATCAACTCTGGTCTTCACCTGGGCCACTCCTGCACATGGTGACACTCGTTCCCACCAGTGTCTCACCTGGAAAATGTGAGTCAGATCCCCACCTGGTCCTAACCTGTAACTGGTGATTCTCGTTCCCACATGGATATCATGTGGACCTGGTGGCTGCAGTGTTTCTAGTTTGTCATGTACCTCGTGACTCTGGTCCCCACCAGCGCCTCACCGGGACCTGGTGAGAGTGGTTGCCAACTGCACCTCACCTGGACCTGCTGATTCTGGTCTGCACCTGAGACTACCCTGGATCTGGTGACTGTTGTCCCCAGCTGGGCTTCACCTGGATTTGGGGACACCGGTCCCCATCTTGGCCTCACCTGGACCTTTTGACTATGGTCCTCAACTGGGCAAAATTGGGACGCGGTGACTGTGTTCCACAACTGAACCTCACCTGGACCACGTGACTCTGGTGCCGCTCTGGGTCTCACCATGCCCTAGTGACTGTGAACCCCACTTTGGCCTGACTTGGACCTGCTGACCCTGGCTGAAACCTGCGCCTGACCTCGAACTGTTGACTCTGGTTCTTTCAAGGGCCTCCCCTGTACCTGGTGATCCTGGTCCCCACCTGGTCCTCACGTGGACGTGGTGACT
The DNA here is from genome assembly GCF_011100685.1 of Canis lupus familiaris. Taxonomy (NCBI): domain Eukaryota; kingdom Metazoa; phylum Chordata; class Mammalia; order Carnivora; family Canidae; genus Canis; species Canis lupus. The sequence continues at coordinate 19,052 of NW_023330828.1, read as the reverse complement.
CTAGTACCAACGCGGACTCACCTGGACCTGCTTACTGTGTTCCACACCTCGGCCTCAAGTAGACCTGTTGACCATGGTCCCCATGCCGGCCTCACATGGACATGTTGACTCTAATCCCCACCGGGGCCTCACGTGTACCTGGTAACTCTGGTCCTCACCTGGGCCTCATCTGGACCTAGTGACTCTGGTCCCCACCTGGGCTTCACCTGGAACTGGTGGCTCTGGTCCCCACCTGGGTTTCACCTGGAACTGGTGACGCTCTTTCCAACATGGACTTCACTTGGTGAATCTGGTCCTTAGCTGGTCCACATTTGGATCTAGTGACTGGTCGCCACCTGGGCCTCACCTGGACTTGGTGAATCCTGTTGCCACCTGCGCCCCCCTGGAACTTGTGACTCTGGTCCCACCAGAACCTCACCTGGATCTGGAGGCTCTGGTTCCCATAAGGGGCTCTCCTGGACCTGGTTCCTGTGGTCTCCATCTGGCCTCCCCTGGAACACAATGACTCTGATCCATATTTGGGCCTCTCATGGACCTGTTGACTCTGGACCTTACCTGGGCATCATTGGGACCTGGATACTCTCTTATATACCTGGGCCTCACCTGGAACTGGTGACTGTGGTCCCACCTGGGCCTCACCTGGACGAGGTGACTGGTTCCCACAGGGACCTCCCCTGGGCCTGGTGACTCAGGTCCTCATATGTGCATCATGGGACCTGTTTTCTCAGTTCCACATCGGGGCCTCACCTGGACCTAGTGATTCTCGTTCCCCTCTGGGCCTCATCCTGACGTGGTGACTCTGGTCCGCACCTGACTCCCACCAGAACCGGGTGACTCTGGTCCCCCTCTGGGAATCACCCAGAGCTGGGGACACTGATACTCAACTGGGCCTCAACAGGACCTGGTGAATCTACTCCTCACTTAGGCCTCGTCTGGACCTTGTGACTCTTTTCCCACCTGGCATCTATGGGACATTTTTACTCTGTTCCCCACCTGGGCCTCACTTGGACATGATAACTTTGCTCCATACTTTGGACTCAACTCGTCCCGATGACTCTGGTCCCCCCACCTAGGCCTCAATCTGGACCTGGAGACTGTCATCCACACCTGGGTCTCACCTGGACCTTGTGACTCTCGTTCCCACATGAATCACACCTGGACCTGGTGACTGTGGTGTACTTGTAGACTCACTTTTACCTGGAAACTCTGGCCCCACTAGGGCCTCACCTGGATCTGGTGACTCTGGCCTGCAGGTTGGCCTCACCTGGACTTGGTTAGTGGGATGCCACCTGGTCCTCACCCATACCTGGTGACTCAGGTCCCCCCGTGTGCCTCTTGGACCTGGTGAATCTGGCCCTTACCTGGTCTTCTCCCAGACCCTGGGAATCTTGTCACAACCTGGGCCTCACCTTGAACTGGTGAATCTGGTCCCCATCTGGGCCTAACCCAGTCCTGGTGACTATGTTCCCCACCTGGACGTGTTTGCTCTGGACTCTTTCTTGCCCTCACCTTGAACTGGTGACTCTGATCCTATCTGTGCCTCACCCAGACCTGGTGACTCTCGTCCTCACCTGGGCATCATTGGTACCTGGTTACTCTATTCCACACCTGAGCCTCACCTGGACATGATGTCTCTGGGACCTCTCTGGGCCTCACCCTGACCTGGTGATCTGGTCCCCATCTGGATGTCACCTGGACCAGGTGATTCTGGAACCCCTCTAGGGCTCAACCAGTTCTGGTGACTCTTGTCCTCAACTGGGCCTCACCTGGACCTAGTGAATATGCTCCATCTGGGCCTCATTTGGACCTGGTGACTCTGGTCCCTACGTGGGCAACATCGGGACATGGTTCCCATAATGGTCTGCAGGTTGGCCTCCTCTTGACCTGGTAACTCTGGTCCCTATCTGGGCATCATCGGGACACGGTTCCTCTGCATGGCCTGCAGGTTGGCGTCACCTGGACCTCGTACCTCTGGTCCCTACCTGGGCATCATCGGGACACGGTTCCTCTGCATGGCCTGCAGGTTGGCCTCACCTGGACCTGTTTAATCTCGTCCCTACCTGGGCATCATCGGGACATGGTACCTCTGCATGGCCTGCAGGTTCGCCTCACCTGGACCTGGTGAGTGGGGTTGCCACCTGGGCCTCGCCCATGCCTGGTGACACAGGTCCACACGTGGGCCTCACTTGGACCTGCTGAATCTGGACCTTACCTGGTCCTCACCCGGAACTTTTAACTCAGGTCACCACCTGGGAATCACCTAGACCTGGTGAATCTGGTCCCCATCTGGGGTCATCCATTCTTGGTTACTTTGTTCCCCAACTGGACCTGATTGCTGTGGACTCCTTCTTGGCCTCACCTGGGACTGGTGACTCTGATACTAATTGGGCCTCACCCTGATCTAGTGACTCTGGTCCTCACCTGTGGACCATTATGAACTGGATACTCTGTTCCACACGTGAGCCTCACCTGGACATGATGACTCTGGATCCCCTCTGGGCCTCAGCCTGACATGGTGACTCTGGTCCCCATCTGGATTTCACCTAGACCACGTGAATCTGGTACCCCTCTAGGCCTCACTTTGACCTGGTGACACTGGGCCCCAAGTGGGCCTCACCGGGACCTAGTGAACATGCTCCCCACCTGCTCCGCATCTGGGCATGGTGACTCTGGTTTTACCTGGGCATCCTCGGGAAATGGTTACTGTATTCCCCACTGGGACTGACCTGATCATGGCAACTCTGGTCCTGACTTTGGCCTCTTCTGTAGCAGGTGACTCTGGCTCTACCTGGGCCTCACCTGTAACTGGTGACTCTGATCCTAAGCATGGCCTCACCTGACCTGGTGACTGTGGTTCCCATCGGGATCTCACCTGGACCTTTGTCTCTGGTCCGCACCTGGGTAACATCAGGATATTGTTACACTGTTCACTAACAGTGATCCAGCTGGACCTATTAATTGGTCTTCACCTGGGCCAAAAATGGACATGGTGACACTGGTTCCCACCTGGATCTCACCTGGACATGGTGAGTTGGATCCCCACGTGGTCCTCAACTGTAACTGGTGATTGTCGTTCCCACATGGACATCATGTGGACCTGGTGGCTGCAGTGTTTCTAGCTTCTCATGTACCTCGTGACTCTGGTCCCCACCAGGGCCTCACCGGGACCTGGTGAGTGTGGTTGCCACCTGCACCTCACCTGGACTTGGTGATTCTGGTCTGCACCTGAGAATACCCTGGATCTGGTGACTGTGGTCTACACCTGGGCTTCACCTGGATTCGGGGACTCCGGTCCCCATCTGGGCGTCACCTCGTCCTGTTGACCATGGTACTCAACTGGGCAAAAATGGGACCTGGTGACTGTGTTCCACACCTGGACCTCACCTTTACCAGGCGACTCTGGTCCCCCTCTGGGTCTCACCGTGCCCTAGTGACTGTGAACCCCACTTTGGACTGACTTGGACCTGCTGACCCTGGTTCCTACCTGCGACTGACGTCGTAATGTTGACTCTGGTACTTTCAAGGGCCTCCCCTGGACCTGGTGATCCTGGTCCCCACCTGGGCCTCACCTGGACGTGGTAAATTTTGTCACCACCGGTTACTCACCTAGACCTTGTTACTGTGTTCCACACCTGAGCCTCAAGTAGACCTGTTGACCATGGTCCCCAAGCCGGCCTCACATGGACCTGTTGCCTCTGATCCCCCCGGGGCCTCTCGTGTACCTGGTAACTCTGGTCCTCACCTGGGCATCATTGGTCCTGGTGACTCTGTTCCATACCTGAGGCTCCCCTGGATATGATGACTCTGGTACCTCTCTGGCTATCAACCTGACCTGGTGACTCTGGTCCCCATATGGATGTCACCGGGACCAGGGGATTATGGTACCCCTCTGGGCCTCAACCAGGTCTGGTGACTCTGGTCCTCAACTGGGCCTCACCTGGACTTAGTGAATATGCTCCATCTGGGCCTCATTTGGACCTGGTAACTCTGGTCCCTACCTGGCATCATCGGGACATGGTTCCACTGCATGGCCTGTAGGTTGGCCTCACCTGGACCTGGTAACTCTCGTCCCTACCTGAGCATCTTTGGGACCTGGTTCCTCAGCATGGCCTGCAGGTTGGCCTCACCTGGAACTGGAGAGTGGGTTTGTCACCTGGGCCTCACCCTTGCCTAGTGACACAGGTCCCCACGTGGGCCTCACTTGGACCTGGTGAATCTGGTCCATACCTGGTGGTCACCCGGAACTGGTAACTCTGGTCACCACATGGGAATCACCTGGGCCTGGTGAATCTGGTCCCCATCTGGGCGTCACCCATTCCTGTTGACCTTCTTCCCCACCTGGACCTGATTGCTGTGGACTCCTTCTTGGCTAACCTGGAACTGCTGACTCTGATGCTAACTGGGCCTCACGTGTACCTGGTAACTCTGGTCCTCACCTGGGCCTCATCTGGACCTATTGACTCTGGTCCCCACCTGGGCTTCACCTGGATCTGGTGACTCTGGTCCCCTCCTGTACTTCACCTGGATCTGGTGACTCTGGTCCCCACCTGGAACTCTCCTGCACCTGGTGACTCTCTTTCCAACATGGACCTCACCTGGATCTGCTGACTCTGGTCCTCTGTTTGGCCTCACCTGGACCTGGTGTCTCTCGTCCCCACTTTGAACTAACTCAGAACTGCTGAATCTTGCCCCACCTAGGCCGCACCCAGACCTGGTGACTCTTGTCCCCAGCTATGCCTCAATTTGCCCTAATGAATCTGGTCCTCACGTGGGCCTCACATGGACCTGGGACTCAGCTGCATAGAGTGGCTCTGGTTCCCACAAGGGGCTCACCTGATACTGGTGACTGTGGTCTTATTCTATGCCTCACCAGGACCTAGTGATTCTGTTCCCCATCTGGGCCTGCATGGCCCTAGTGACTCTGGTCCTCAACCTGGAATCATTGGGAACTGGATACTCTATGCCACACCTGGGCCTCACTTTGACCAGGGACCTCTGGTCCCATTCTGGGCCTCAAACTAAACTGGTTACTCTGGTATCCCCTCTGGGCCTCACCCTTACCTGGTGACTCTGGTCACCCTTGGGCTTCACTTGTACCTGGTGAATCTGGTCCTTAGCTGGTCTGCACCTGGATCTGGTGACTGGTCGCCACCTGGGACTCACCTGGACTTGGTGAATCCTGTTGCCACCTGCACCTCACCAGGACCTTGTGACTGTGGTCCCACCTGGACCTCACCTGGATCTGGTGGCTCTGGTTCTCATATGGGGCTCTCCTGGACCTGGTTCCTGTGGTCTCCATCTGGCCTTACCTGGAACACAATGACTCTGTTCCATATTTGGTCCTCTCCTGGACCTGTTGACTCTTGTCCTTACCTGGGCATCATTGGGACCTGGATACTCTCTTATATACTAGGGCCTCACCTGGACCTTGTGACTGTGTTCCCACCTGGGCCTCACCTGGACGAGGTGACTGGTTCCCACAGGGACCTCACCTGGATCTGGTGACTCAGGTCCTCATATGGATATCATGGGACCTGGTTTCTGAGTTCCACATCGGGGCCTCACCTGGACCTAGTGATTCTCGTTCCCCTCTGGGCCTCACCCTGACGTGCTGACTCTGGTCCCCCCCTGGATATCACCAGAACCGGGTGACTCTGGTCCCCCTCGGGACTCACCCGGAGCTGGGGTCACTGGTCCTCAACTCGGCCTCAACAGGACCTGGTGAATCTACTCCTCACTTAGGCCTCGTCTGGACCTTGTGACTCTTTTCTCACCTGGCAACAATGGGACATGGTTACTCTGTTCCGCACCTGGGCCTCACATGGACATGATAACTTTGCTCCGAACTTTGGCCTCAACTGGTCCTGATGACCTTGGTTCCCCAACCGAGGCCTCAATCTGGACCTGGAGACTGTCGTCCCCACGTGGGTCTCACCTGGACCTGGTGACTCTCGTTCCCACATGAACCACACCTGGACCTGGTGACTGTGGTGTACTTGTAGACTCACATTTACCTGGTGACTCCGGTCCCCACTAGGGCCTAACCTGGATCTGGTGACTCTGGCCTGCAGGTTGGCCTCACCTGGACTTGGTTAGTGGGATGCCACCTGGGCCTCACACATACCTGGACTCAGGTCCCCACGTGGGCCTCTTGGACCTGGTTAATCTGGCCCTTACCTGGTCTTCTCCCAGACCCGGGGAATCTGGTCACAACCTGGGCCTCATGTGGACCTGGTGAATCTGGTCACCATCTGGGCCTAACCCAGTCCTGGTGACTATGTTTCCCACCTGGAACTGATTGCTCTGGACTCTTTCTTGGCCTCAGTTGGAACTGGTGACTCTGATCCTATCTGTGCGTCACCGAGACCTGGTGACTCTGGTTCTCACCTGGGCATCATTGGTACCTGGTTACTCTGTTCCACACCTGAGCCTCACCTGGACATGATGTCTCTGGGACCTCTCTGGGCCTCACCCTGACCTGGTGATCTGGTCCCCATCTGGATGTCACCTGGACCAAGGGATTTTGGAACCCCTCTAGGCCTCAACCAGTTCTGGTGACTCTTGTCCTCAACTGGGCCTCATCTGGACCTAGTGAATATGCTCCATCTGGGCCTCATTTGGACATGGTGACTCTGGTCACTCACTGGGCATTATCGGGAAATGGTTCCACTGCATGGCCTGCTGGTTTGCCTCACCTGGACTTGGTAACTCTGGTCCCTAGCTGGGCATCATCAGGACATGGTTCCTCAGCATGGCCTGCAGGTAGGCCTCATGTTGACCTGGTGAGTGGAGTTCCCACTTGGGTCTTACCCATGCCTGGTGACACAGGTCCCCTCGTGGGCCTCACTTGGACCTGGTGAATTTGGTCCTTACCTAGTCCTCACCCGGAACTGGTAAATCTGGTCACCACCTGGGAATCACCTAGACCTGGTGACTTTGTTCCCCACCTGGACCTGATTGCTGTGGACACCTTCTTGGCCTCACCTGGAAGTGGTAACTCTGATCCTAACTGGGCCTTTCCCAGATCTGGTGACTCTGGTCCTCACCTTCGGACAATTATGACCTGGATACTCTGTTCCACACCTGAGCCTCACCTGGACATGATGACTCTGGATCCCCTCTGGGCCTCACCCTGACATGGTTACTCTGGTCCCCATCTGGATGTCACCTAGACCAGGTGAATCAGGTACCCCTCTGGGCCTCAACCAGATCTGGGGCCTCTGGTCCTCAACTGGGCCTCACCTGGACCTAGTGAATATGCTCCATCTGTGCCTCATTTGGACCTGGTGACTCTGGTCCCTACGTGGGCAACATCGGGACATGGTTCCACATAATGGTCTGCAGGTTGGCCTCTTCTTGACCTGGTAACTCTGGTCCCTACCTGGGCATCATCGGGACACGGTTCCTCTGCATGGCCTGCAGGTTGGCGTCACCTGGACCTGGAGAGTGGGCTTGCCATCTGGGCCTCACCCATACCTGGTGACACAGGTCTCACGTGGGCCTCACTTGGACCTGGTGAATCTGGTCCTTACCTGGTCCTCACCCGGAACAGGTAACCCTTGTCACCACCTCTGAATCACCTGGACCTGGTGAATCTGGTCCCCACCTGGGCCTCACCCAGTCCTGGTGACTTTGTTCCCCACCTGGAGCTGATTGCTTTGGACTCTTTCTTGGCCTCACCTGGAACTGGTGACTCTTATCCTCTCTGCGCGTGACTCAGGCCTGGTGAATCTGGTCCTCAACTGGGAATCATTGGTACCTGGTGACTCTGTTCCACACCTGAGCCTCACCTGGACATGATGACTCTGAAACCTCTCTGGGCCTCATCCTGACCTGGTGACTCTGGTCCCCATCTGGATGTCACCTGGACCAGGTGATTCTGGTACCCCTCTAGGCCTCAACCAGATCTGGTGTCTCTGGTCCTCAACTGGGACTCGGCTGGACTTAGTGAATATGCTCCATCTTGGCCTCATTTGGACCTGGTTACTCTGGTCCCTACCTGGGCATCATGGGGACCTGGTTCCACTGCATGGCCTGCAGGTTGTCCTCACCTGGACCTGGTAACTCTGGTCCCTACCTTGGCATTATCGGGACCCGGTTACTTTGCATGGCCTGCAGGTAGGCCTCACCTGGACCTGGTGAGTGGGGTTGCCACTTGGGCCTCACGCATACCTGGTGACACAGGCCCCTACGTGGGCCTCACTTGGACCTGTTGTATCTGGTAATTCTGGTCACCACCTGGGAATCACCTGGACCTGGTGAATCTGGTAACTCTGGTCACCACCTGGGAATCACTTGTACCTGGTGAATCTGTGTCCCCATCTGGGCCTCACCCAGTCCTCGTGACTTTTTTCCCCACCTGGACCTGATTGCTGTGGACTCCTTCTTAGCCTCACCTGGAACTGTTGACTCTGATCCTAACTGGGCCTCACCCAGATCTGTTGACTCTGGTCCTCACCTGTGGACCATTATGACCTGGATACTCTGTTCCACACCTGAGACTCACCTGGACATGATGACTCTGGATCCCCTCTGGGCCTCTCCCTGACATGGTGACTCTGGTCCCCATCTGGAAGGCACCTAGTCCAGGTGAATCTGGTACCCCTCTATGCCTCAACTAGACCTGGTGACTCTGGTCCTCTACTGGGCCTCAACGGGACGTAGTGAATATGCTCCCCACCTTCGCCTCATCTGGACCTGGTGACTATGGCTCCACCTGGGCCTCACCTGTAACTGGTGACTCGGATCCTAAGCATGGCCTCACCTGACCTGGTGTCTGTGTTTCCCATCGGGACCTCATGTCTCTGGTCCTCATGTCTCTGGTCCTCATGACTCTGGTCCCACCTGGGCCTCACCAGGACCTGGTGTCTCTTGTACCCACCTGGGTAGCATCAGGATATGGTTACACTCTTCACTAACAGTGACCCAGCCGGACCTATTAACTCTGGTCTTCACCTGGGCCACACCTGGACATGGTGGCACTGGTTCTCTCTTGGGTCTCACGTGGACATGTGATTCAGATCCCTGCCTGATCCTCACCTGTAACTGGTGATTCTCGTTCCCACATGGACATCATGTGGATCTGGTGGCTGCAGTGTTTCTAGCTTCTCATGTACCTCGTGACTCTGGTCCCCACCAGGGCCTCACCGGTACCTGTTGTGTGTGGTTGCCACCTGCACCTCACCTGGACCTGGTGATTCTGGTCTGCGCCTGAGACTACCCTGGATCTGGTGACTGTTGTCCCCACCTGGGCTTCACCTGGATTTTGGGCTCTCGTTCCCATCTGAGGCTCACCTGGCCCTGTTGACCATGGTCCTCAACTGGGCAAAATTGGGACCAGGTGACTGTGATCCACAACTGGACCTCACCTGGACCAGGTGACTCTGGTCCCCCTCTGGGTGTCACCGTGCCCTAGTGACTGTGAACCCCACTTTGGCCTGACTTGGACCTCCTGACCATGGTTGCCACCTGCGCCTGACCTCGAACTGTTGACTCTGGTTCTTTCAAGGGCCTCCCCTGGACGTGGTGATCCTGGTGCCCACATGGGCCTGACCTGGACCTGGGGACTCTTGTCACCACCGGGAACTCACCTGGACCTGCTTACGGTGTTCCACACCTGGGCCTCAAGTAGACCTGTTGACCATGGTCCCCAAGCCAGCCTCACATGGACATGTTGCCTCTGATCCCCACCGGGGCTTCACGTGTACCTGGTAACTCTGGTCCTCATCTGGGTCTCATCTGGACCTAGCGACTCTGGTCCCTACCTTGGCTTCACCTGGATCTGTTGACTCTGGTCCCCACCTGGACTTCAACTGGATCTTCTGACTCTGGTCCACCCCTGGACCTGACCTGCATCTGGTGACTCTGGTCCTCAGTTTGGCCTCATCTGGATCTGACATCTCTCGTCCCCACTTTGACCTAACTCAGAACTGCTGAATCTTGCCCCACCTAGGCCGCACCCAGACTTGGTGACTCTTGTCCCCAGCTATGCCTCAATTCGACCTGATGAATCTGCTCCTCACGTGGGCCTCACATGGACCTGGGACTCAGCTGGATAGAGTGGCTCTGGTTCCCACAAGGGGCTCACCTGATATAGCTGACTGTGGTCTTATTCTATGCCTCACCTGGTCCTAGCGATTCTGTTCCCATCTGGGCCTGCATGGCCCTAGTGACTCTGGTCCTCACCCAGGAATCATTAGGACCTGGATACTCTATTCCACACCTGGGTCTCACATTGACCATGGACCTCTCGTCCCATTCTGGGACTCAAACTAAACTAGTTACTGGTTCCCCTTTGGGCCTCACCCTTACCTGGTAACTCTGGTCACCCTTTGGGCTTCACTTCACCAGATGAACCACACCTGGACCTGGTGACTGTGGTGTTCTTGTATACTCACATGTACCTGGTGACTCCAGTCCCCACTAGGGCCTCACCTGGATCTGGTGACTCTGGCCTGCAGGTTGGTCTCACCAGGACCTGGTGAGTGGGGTTGCCACCTGGGCCTCACCCATACCTGGTGACTCAAGTCCCTACGTGGGCCTCTTGGACCTGGTGAATCTTGTCCTTTCCCGGTCCTCTCCTAGACCCGGGGACTCTTGTCAGCACCTGGGCCTCACCTGGACCTGGTGAATCTGGTCCCCATCTGGGCCTCACCCAGTCCTGGTGACTTTGTTCCCCACCTGGACCTGATTGCTGTGCCCTTTCTTGGCCTCACCCGGACTGGTGAGTCTGATCCTATCTGTGCGTCACCCACACCGGGTGACTCTTGTCCTCACCTGGGCATCATTGATACCTGGTGACTCTGTACCACACCTGAGCCTCACCTGGAAATGTTGACTCTGGAACCGCTCTGGGCCTCACCCTGACCTAGTGACTCTGGTCCCCATCTGGATGTCACATGGACAAGGTGATTCTGGTACCCCCTAGGACTCAAACAGATCTGGTGACTCTGGTCTTCAAAGGGGACTCACCTGTACATAGTGAATATGCTCCATCTGGGCCTCATTTGGACCTGGTGACTCTGGTCCATACCTGGGCATCATCGGGATATGGTTTCACTGCATGCCCTGCAGGTTGGCCTCACCTGGACCTGGTAAGTCTGGTCTCTACCTGGGCATCATCTTGATATGTTTCCACTGCATGGCATGCAGGTTGGCCTCACCTGGACCTGGTAAATATTCTCCCTACCTGGGCATCATCGGGATATGGTTCCACTGCATGGCCTGCAGGTTGGCCTCACCTGGACCTGGTGAGTGTTATTGCCACCTGGGCCTCACCCATACCTGGTGACTCAGGTCCACGTGGGTCTCTTGGACCTAGTGAATCTGGTCCTTACCTGGTCCTTTCCCAGAACGGGGACTCTGGTCACCACCTGGGAATAACCTGGGCCTGGTGAATCTGGTCCCAATCTGGGCCTCACCCTGTCCTGGTGACTTTGTTCCCCACCTGGACCTGATTGCTGTGGACTCCTTCTTGGCCTCACCTGGAACTGGTGACTCTGATCCTAACAGGGCCTTTCCCAGATCTGGTGACTCTGGTCCTCACCTGTGGACCATTATGATCTGGATACTCTGTTCCACACCTGAGCCTCACCTGGACATGATTACTCTGGATCCCCTCTGGACCTCACCCTGACATGGTGACTCTGGTCCCCATGTGGATGTAACCTAGACCAGGTATATCTGGTACCCCTCTAGGCCTCAACTAGACCTGGTGACTGTGGTCGTCAACTGGGCCTCACCGGGACCTAGTGGATATGCTCCCCTCTTACGCCTCATCTGAACCTGGTGACTCTGGTTCCACCTGGGCATCACTGGGACCTGGATACTCTCTTATATACCTGGGCCTCACCTGGACCTGATGACTGTGGTAACACCTGGGCCTCACCTGGACCTGGTGAATCTGGTCCCCATCTGGGCCTCACCCAGTCCTTGTGACTTTGTTCCCCACCTGGACTTGATTGCTGTGGTCCCATTCTTGGCCTCACCTGGAACTGGTGACTCTGATCCTATATGCGCGACTCCCAGATCTGGTGACTCTGGTCCTCACCTGTGAGTTATTGGTACCTGGAGACTCTGTTCCACACCTGAGCCTCATCTGGAACTGATGACTCTGGAACCTTTCTGGGTCTCACCCTGACCTGGTGACTCTGGTCCCCATCTGGATGTCACCTGGACCAGGTGATACTGGTACTCCTCTAGGCCTCAACCCGATCTGGTGACTCTGGTCCTCAACTGGGCCTCAACTGGACCTAGTGAATATGCTCCATCTGGGCCTGATTTGGACCTGGTAACTCTGGTCACTACCTCGGCATCATCGGGTCATGGTTCCACTGCATGGCCTACAGGTTGCACTCACCTGGACCTGCTTACTGTGTTCCACACCTGGGACTCAAGTAGACCTGTTGACCATGGTCCCCAAGCCTGCCTCACATGGACCTGTTGCCTCTGATCCCCACCGGGGCCTCACGTGAACCTGGTAACTCTGGTCCTCACCTGGGCCTCATCTGGACCTAGTGACTCTGGTCCCCACCTGGACTTCACCTGGATCTGGTGACTCTGGTCCCCACCTGGACTTCAACTGGATCTGATGACACTGGTCCCCACCTGGACCTCACCTGGACCTGGTGACTCTGGTCCTCAGTTTGGCCTCACCTGGACCTGTTGACTCTTGTCCCCACTTTGACCTAACTCAGAACTGCTGAATCTTGCCCCACCTAGGCCGCACCCAGACCTGGTGACTCTTGTCCACACCTATGCCTCAATTCGACCTGTTGAATCTGGTCCTCACGTGGGTCTCACATGGACCTGGCACTCAGCTGGATAGAGTGGCTCTGGTTCCCACAGGGGCTCACCTGATACTGCTGAATGTGGTCTTATTCTATGCCTCACCAAGACCTGGTGATTCTGTTCCCCATCTAGGCCTGCATGGCCCTAGTAACTCTGTTCCTCACCCAGGCATCATTGGGACCTGGATACTCTATTCCACACCTGGGCCTCACTCTGACCAGGGACCTCTGGTCCCATTCTGGGCCTCAAACTAAACTGGTTACTCTGGTTACCCATCTGGGCCTCACCCTTACCTGGTGACTCTGGTCACCCCTTTGAATTTCCTTGGGCCTGGTGAATCTGGAACTTAGCTGGTCCGCACCTGGATGTCGTGACTGGTCGCCACCTGGGCCTCCCCTGGACTTGGTGAATCCTGTTGCTAGTTTCGCCTCACCTGGACCTTGTGACTGTGTTCCCATCTAGACCTCACATGGATCTGGTGGCTCTGGTTCCCATATTGGTCTCTCCTGGACCTGGTTCCTGTGGTCTCCATCTGGCCTCACCTGGAAAACAATGATTCTGATCCATATTTGGGCCTATCCTGGATCTGTTGTCTCTGGTCCTTACCTGGCCTCATTGGGACCTGGATACTCACTTATTTACCTGGGCCTCACCTGGACCTGGTGAATGTGGTCCCACCTGGGCCTCACTTGGACGAGGTGCCTGGTTCCCACAGGGATCTCACCTGGACCTGGTGACTCAGGTCCTCATATGGGCATCATGGGACCTGGTTTCTCAGTTCCACATCGGGGCCTCACCTGGACCTAGTGATACTCGTCCCCTCTAGGCCTCACCCTGACGTGGTGACTCTGGTCTCCAGCTGGATATCACCAGAACCGGGTGACTCTGGTCCCCCTCTGGGACTCACCCGGAGCTGGGGACACTGCTCCTCAACTGGGCCTCAACAGGACCTGGTGAATCTACTCCTCACTTAGGCCTCGTCTGGACCTTGTGACTCTTTTCCGACCTGGCATCAATGGGACATGGTTACTCTGTTCCCCACCTGGGCTTCACCTGGACATGATAATTTGCTCCGCACTTTGGCCTCAACTGGTCCTGATGACTCTGGTCCGCCACCTAGTCCTCAATCTGGACTTGTTGACTGTGGTCCCCACCTGGGTCTCACCTGGACCTGGTGACTCTCGTTCCCACATGAACCACACCAGGACCTGGTGACTGTGGTATTCTTGTAGACTCACATTTACCTGGTGACTCTGGTCCCCATTAGGGCCTCACCTGCAACTCGTAACTCTGGTCCATACCTGGGCATTATCGGGAAACCGTTCCTCTGCATGGCCGGAAGGTTGGCCTCCCCTGGACCTGGTGAGTGGGGTTGACATCTGGGCCTCACCCATACCGGTGACACAGGTCCCCACGTGGGCCTCACTTGGACCTGGTGAATCTGGACCTTACCTGGTCCTCACCCGGAAATGGTGACTGTGGTCACCACCTGGGAATCACCTGGACCTGGTGAATCTGGTCCCCATCTGGGCCTCACCCAGTCCTGGTGACTTTGTTCCCCACCGGGACCTGATTGCTGTGGACAATTCTTGGCCTCACCTGGTACTGGTGAGTCTGATGCTATGTGGGCCTCACCCAGATCTGGTGACTCTCGTCTTCACCTGTGGACCATTATGACCTGGATACTCTGTTCCACACCTGACCCTCACCTGGACATGATGACTCTGGATCCCCTCTGGGCCTCACCCTGACATCGTGACTCAGGTCCCCATCTGGATGTCACCTAGACCAGGTGAATCTGGTACCCCTGTAGGCCTCAACTAGACCTGGGCATTTTGGTCCTCAAATGGGCCTCACCGGGACCTAGTGAATATGCTCCCCACCTGCGACTCATCTGGACCTGGTGACTCTGGTTCTACCTGGGCATCATCGGGACATGGTTACTCTATTCCCCACTGGGACTGACCTGATCCTCGTAACTCTGGTCCTGACCTTGGCCTCTTCTGTCCCAGGTGACTCTGGCTCCACCTGGTCCTAGCCTCTAGCTGGTGACTCTGATCCTAAGCATGGCCTCACCAGACCTGGTGACTGTCGTTCCCAATGGAACCTCACCTGGACCTCATGTCTCTGGTCCCTCCTGACCCTCACCAGGACCTGGTGTCTCTGGTACCCACCAGGGTAGCATCAGGATATGGTTACACTGTTCACTAACAGTGACCCAAGCGGAACTATTAACTCTGGTCTTCACCTGGGCCACACCTGGACAGGGTGTCACTGGTTCCCACCAGGGTCTCACCTGGACATGGTGTGTCGGATCCCCACCTGGTCCTCACCTGTAACTGGTGATTCTCGTTCCCACATGGACATCATGTGGACCTGGTGGCTGCAGTGGTTCTAGCTTCTCATGTACCTCGTGACACTGTTCCCCACCAGGGCCTCACCGGGACCTGGTGATTCTGGTCTGCACCTGAGACTACCCTGGATCTGGTGACTCTGGTCCCCACCTGGGCTTCACCTGTTTTTGGGGACTCCGGTCCCCATCTGTGTCTCACATGGCCCTTTTGACCATGGTCCTCAACTGGGCAAAATTGGGACACGGTGACTGTGTTCCACAACTGGACCTCATCTCGACCAGGGCACTCTGGTCCCCCTCTGGGTGTCACCGTGCCCTAGAGACTGTGAACCCCACTTTGGCCTGACTTGGACCTGCTGACCCTGGTTGCCACCTACGCCAGACCTCGAACTGTTGACTCTGGTTCTTTCAAGGGCCTACCCTGTACCTGGTGATCCTTGTCCCCACCTGCTCCTCAACTGGACGTGGTGACACTTGTCCCAACCGGGGACTCACCTGGACCTGCTTACTGTGTTCCACACCTGGGCCTCAAGTAGACATGTTGACCATGGTCCCCAAACCGGCCTCACATGGACCTGTTGCCTCTAATCCCCACCGGGACCTCAAGTGTACCTTGTAACTCTGGTCCTCAACTGGGCGTCATCTGGACCTAGTGACTCTGGTCCCCACCTGGGCTTCACCTGGATCTGGTGACTCTGGTCCCCACCTGGACTTCACCTGGATCTGGTGACTCTGGTCTCCAACTGTACCTCTGCTGGACCTGGTGACTCTCTTTCAAACATGGACCTCACCTGGATCTGGTGACTCTGGTCCTCAGTTTGGCCTCACCTGGACCTGGCGTCTCTCGTCCCGACTTTGACCTAACTCAGAACTGCTGAATCTTTCCCCAATTAGGCCGCACCCATACCTGGTGACTCTTGTCCCCAGCTATGCCTCAATTCGACCTGATGAATCTGGTCCTCACGTGGGCCTCACATGGACCTGCTACTCAGCTGGATAGAGTGGCTCTGGTTCCCACATTGGGTTCACCTGATACTGGTGAATGTGGTTTTATTCTATGCCTCACCAGGACCTAGTGATTCTGTACCCCATATGGGCCTGCATGGTCCTAGTGACTCTGGTCCTCACCCAGGCATCACTGGGACCTGGATACTCTATTCCACATCTGGGACTCACTCTGACCAGGGACCTCTGGTCCCATTCTGGGCCTCAAACTAAACTGGTTACTCTGGTTCCCCCTCTGGGACTCACCCTTACCTGGTGACTCTGGTAACCCCTTGGGCTTCACTTGGGCCTGGTGAATCTGGTCCTTAGCAGGTCCGCACCTGGATGTGGTGACTGGTCGCCACCTGGTCCTCACCTGGACTTGGTGAATCCTGTTGCCACCTGCGCCTCACCAGGACCTTGTGACTGTTGTCCCACCTGGACCTCACCTGGATCTGGTGGGTCTGGTTCCCATATGGGGGTCTCCTGGACCTGGTTCCTGTGGTCTCCATCTGCCTCAGCTGAAACACAATGAAGCTGATCCATATTTGAACCTCTACTGGACCTGTTGACTCTAGTCCTTCCCTGGGCATCTTTGGGAGCTGGATACTCTTATATAACTGGGCCTCACCGGGACCTGGTGACTGTGGTCCCACCTGGCCCTCACCGGGACGAGGTGACTCGTTCCCACAGGGACCTCACCTGGACCTGGTGACTCAAATCCTCATATGGGCATCATGGGACCTGGTTTCTCAGTTCCACATCGGGGCCTCACCTGGACCTAGTGATTCTCGTCCCCCTCTGGACCTCACCCTGACGTGGTGACTCTGGTCCCCACCTGGATATCACCAGAACCGTGTGAGTCTGTTCCCCCTCTGGGACTCACCCAGAGCTTGGGATATTGGTCTTCAACTGGGCCTCAACAGGACCTGGTGAATCTACTCCTCACTTAGGCCTCGTCTAGACCTTGTGACTCTTTTCCCACCTGGCATCAATGGGACATGGTTACTCTGTTCCCCACCTGGGCCTCACCTCCACATGATAACTTTGCTCCACACTTTGGCCTCAACTGGTCCTGATGACTTTGTTCCCTACACCTATGCCTCAGTCTGGACCTGGTGACTGTGGTGCCCACCCGGGTCTCACCTGTACCTCGTGATTCTCGTTCCCACATGAACCTCACCTGGACCTGGTGACTGTGGTGTTCTTGTAGACTCACATTTACCTGGTGACACTGGTCCCCACTAGGGCCTCACCTGGATCTGGTGACTCTGGCCTGCCGGTTGGCCTCACCTTGACCTGGTGAGTGGGGTTGCTTCCTGGGCCTCACACATAGCTGGTGACTCAATTCCCCTCGTGGACCTCTTTGACCTGGTGAATCTCGTCCTTACCTGGTCCTGTCCCAGACCCGGGGACTCTGGTCACCACCTGGGCCTCACCTGGACCTGGTGAATCTGGTCCCCATCTGGGCCTCACCCAGTCCTGGTGACTTTGTTCCCCACGTGGCCCTCATTGCTGTGGACTCTTTCTTGGCCTCACCTGGAACTGGTGACTCTGATCCTATCTGCGTGTCACCCAGATCTGGTGACTCTGGGCCTCACCTGAGCATCATTGGTACCTGGTGACTCTGTTCCACGCCTGAGGCTAACCTGGACATGATGACTCTGGAACCACTCTGGGCCTCTCCCTGAACTGATGCCTCTGGTCCCCATCTGGATGTCACCTGGACGAGGTGATTCTGGTACCCCTCTAAGCCTCAACCAGATCTGGTGACAGTGGTCCTCAACTGGGCCTCACTGGACCTAGTGAATATTCTCCATCTGGGTCTCATTTGGACCTGGTGACTCTGGTCCCTACCTGGGCATCATCGGGACATGGTTCCACTGCATGGCCTGCATATTGGCCTCACCTGGACCTTGTAACTCTGTTCCCTACCTGGGCATTATCGGGACATGGTTCCTCTGCATGGACTGCAGGTTGGCCTCACCTGGTCATGGGGAGTGGGGTTGCCACCTGAGCCTCACCCATGCTTGGTGACACAGGTACCCACGTGGGCTCACTTGGACCTGGTGAATCTGGTCCTTACCTGGTCGTCACCCGGAACTGGTAACTCTGGGCACCACCTGGGTATCACCTGGACCTGGTGAATCTGGTCCCCATCTGGGCCTCACCCAGTCCTCGTGACTTTGTTCCCCACCTGGACCTGATTGCTGTGGACTCCTTCTTGGCCTCACCTGGAACTGGTGACTCTGATCCTAACTGAGGCTCACCCAGATCTGGTGACTCTGGTCCTCACCTGTGGACCATTATGATCTGGATCTCTGTTCAACACCTGAGCCTCACCTGGACATGATAACTCTGGGTCCCCTCTGGGCCTCACCCTGACATGGTGACTCTGCTCCCCATCTGGATGTCACCTAGACCAGGTGAATCTGGTACCCCTCTAGGACTCAACTAGACCTGGGGATTCTGGTCCTCAAGTGCGCCTCACCGAGACCTAGAGAATATGCTTCCCACCTGCACCTCATCTGGACTTGGTGACTCTGGTTCTACCTGCGCATCATCGGGACATGGTTACTGTATTCCCCACTGGGACTGACCTGATCCTGGTAACTCTGGTCCTGACTTTGGCATCTTCTGTACCAGGTGACTCTGGCTCCTCCTGGGCCTCACCAGTAACTGGTGACTCTGATCCTATTAAGCATGGCTCACCTGCCTGGTTACTGTGTTTCCATCGGGAACCTCCGCGGGGGGTGGGGGGGGGGGGGGGGGGGGGGGGGGGGGGGGGGGGGGGGGGGGGGGGGTGGGGGGGGGGGGGGGGTGGGGGGGGGGGGGGGGTGGGGGGGGGGGGAACCTCATATCCTGGTCCCACCTGGCCTCACCGGACTGGTGTCTCTGTACCCCCACCAGGGTAAATCAGGATATG